>NC_085136.1:129256815-129306815 GCF_035046485.1 Aedes albopictus | reverse complement strand
TTGAATTTAAATCTGTGAATAATATCAGATTCAGATTTGTCGAATCTACATACTTTTTAACTTTTTGATCATTTCATCATATGCAATATTGTCATAACTATCATTAGGGAACAAGAGCTTTACTTCGCTGTAAACAGCTGGCCCGCACAATGTAGCAAAATAGTCTTTCTTGTCCTCATCTCTAATTTTATTCAAACGAGAAACAGAGCCCAAACGTTCTACCCACTCAGTGAAAGACGTTCCCTTTCTGTAGGGTTCCATATTTGTCGTCGAAGTAGCCTGCGCCATTTCAGCTGCGAATCACCAAACACCAGAATATTACAAAAAATGGAGTAGCTTACCAGATCTGCAACCTTCACTTTTCACGAGCCAGTCAGCCAGCGAATTGATTATGGGGAGGCCGGTATAGCGATCAGGCTATTCGATATCAGCTGATCAGCGCCTGTCCTACAGCTAGTAGGATGTCCTTATCGCCCGGAGAATGACCCTTGCCACTGAGCAGAGCTTCAACTAGCCAATCAGCCGTGTTTTCTCCAAAAACCGGATGGCACCGGCAACGGCAAATGGAATTACCGGGTTACAGAATGGAGGAATGCACGTCCGACGATTCCGCTTAGATCCTCCTCCGGCTGATGAAGCAAGATTCTTTCCCTGGAGGAATCGAAGTTTTTCACCGACCTTTCCGCCGACAGAATCACAATTTTCTTCCGCACAACCGCACTGACTACACTTGTGTATTTCTAATAAAATGCACGCTTTCCAGTTTTTCCGCATCGACAGATGATAAATCTCACAAAATCCGGGGGGATAGCTTTCGGTTTAGCTTTAGCATAAAAGTATAACTAACGTAGTTGCTGTTCAGAATACGACTGAGCTCAGCTCATCGCGGTCGGTATTTATTCATCTTCTTCACATATACATATACGAGCACATGCACTACATTGATAGCGCATCAAATGACAGAAGGTAACACACTGATATTAAAATAGATAATTATAGGTTAATTCAACAGACTAATTCATCTTAGTTATTTTAATTCAGAACACGTCCCTAAAGGACATAACAAAAAATATCCCAGAAGGATTCCTGAAGGGATCCCAGTTTTTGTAGAAGTATCGTCCTTGGAGAAATACTTCATATAATTCCTGAAGCAGTGAATTTTAACTAGTGTCAATTCTATGCATAATCCCAGGAGAAGTTCCTGTAGGAATTTCAAGGAGAGCTCTTGAAGAAATTCTTGAAAGAAGTCCTTAAATAATCGCGGTAGTACCGTCCCTACACAGTTATGGATCACACACAGTTACGGATCACTTTGATGTTTAAAGTCGAATATATTGCTCAAAACATATATTTCGGCACGAAATTCATTTTTGTAGCATGATCCTATTTGTTTTCTGAGATAAAAAGTCATTTACAAGAGTTCAATCTAAAAATAAAATGTACTTTAATGCAACGATAGTGTTGTCCTCTCACATCTGCCAGTAAACAGCCGAATTCCATAAGAAGCTACTCCTGCAGTGGTAAGCTCTAAAAGTGTCGAAATCCATCAATTTTGATATAAAAATCGCTCGTTCACGTTGGATAAGATATGTATGTATCTATTAAAAGAAGTTTTGTTTCATTCTGGGATTCAAATACTAAAATAATGTGACTTTCAACAGTGATCCATAATGTGACCCAAAAACTGATCGTTTGACGCTATTATGGATCACTTTAAACAAATATAGATTTTTGCTCCACTCAACGCTCTTGATACAATATTTTTACCTTAAAGTTACTTTTGATACTTACTCATTAAAAAACATGTAACCTTGAAAACCAGGTGTCTTGAAACACAGATTTGTTAAAAGAGCACTTAAAATGGAGAGCATCACTGAAACCTAGTGGCGCACCTCCATCGAAGTAAATGGATTCGGGACTTTTTAATGTTTTCTCTTTATTCCTGTTGTAAAATCGGGTACTCCATCAGTAAAATAATCAATTCACTGCGTAGTTTAGCCTTACAAACGCAAATTTATTATTAGAGTTGGGATTTTGAGTAATTTTGCACTGATCCATAATATGGCAAAAATTGATCCATAATGTGTGGGATTCTGTGGAGCTGATCCATAATAAGGCATTTTGTAAACAGTGAAATATTCGTTTTTTACGCGGAAATGACTTGCGATTATATTTCAAATGGATCGGGAATGAGAAGTTCGAATCAAAACATAGCCAACGGTGCTTTCAAAGTCGTACTTTCTGTTTTCTTTTATTTTTAATTGAATTTTGAAGGTCAAAAATACCACTAAGTGATCCATGACTGTGTACCCACGGTAGTTCCTGAAATAATCCCAAATAAAATTCCTGCAAGAATCCGTGGAGGAATTCGTTAAGGAATTATTGGAGCAATCCTAAGAAAGATTCATAATGGAATCATAGGAGAGATTTCGTAAAGAATCACTGGAAGAATTTCTCAAGGATTCCCTGAAAAGGGTTTTGGAGGATTTTTTTGGACCGCGGGTTCTTATGGACCCCATAAAGCCCGACTTCCACTGATGATGCGTATTCTTATTTCATGGCTAACATTGCTGTCTGCCGGTAATAAGGGTTTGAGGTATAGATAATAAGTCCTCCCCCACCTAGAAAATGTCCCTGTTTATTGAAACACTTCTCCCTATGTTTGTCCCGTCATTCACGGTTTCGCCTGCCAGCATGTACTTCGTTTTTGCGCTATAGCCATCAAATCGACCTTTACTGCTTCACGTTTGAGATTCAGTCACCTTATCACATCCTCCGGCGAAATTTAAACGAATTAGACCTGTATAGAGAAACCATTACGAAGTTTTTTACACTGTGCAGTGAATCAAAATTCAACCATCGCGCAACAATAATGACAATGTCGCAACCTGTATTTGTTGCGACAAAACAACCCATGCGACATAAGTTTGTCCCAGGATTAACATCGTACACCACGAGTTTAGAGATTTTTAAGCCTTGCATTGCGATTTTCGAACGGTAACTTCGAGTCGGTAAACACTGCAACTCTGGTGAAGCTCCATCATCAAACAGTTTCGACTTTGGGTTAGTAATAATTGATTATTCACGAGTTGAAAAGTACGCAACAAATTCAGCTTCCGTTTTGTCTGCAACAAAAAAAATTCGAGATCATGTCATTATCTGTCACCAGTAGGGATAAAGAGTAATCGTCGCACCTTCTTTGTTGCTTGTTTTGTGCCTCTTTTGTCTGACAATTCTCTTCACTGACACTGTGCGATCAGTATAATGAGCTACCCGAAAACTCGTTCATGATTTTCCATAATTACGCAGAGTCGATACTGTCGAAGCCGCCTTGAGTTCCTCCGGTAGCTGTTAAAATATGAAAATATGGTACTTTCTTGGAAATTCCTTAGCATTTTTTTTTTTTGAGAATTTGTCTGGCGATTCCTCCGGAAAATTCATTGGTAATGTTACTGGAAATTTATTTGGGAACTTCTTAGGATTTTTTATTGACTCGGCAATTGTGGAGCCTTATGGCCGTGCGGTTAGTGTCACCAAACGTATAAACGTACTATGTCATGGGGTGAAGATTCGATTCCCGCTCCGAGTGATGAAACTTTTCTTCCACGTATCCACTGTACAGCCTCTGGCTGAAGACGGTATCCGTGTCTTTTTAATTCCTTTGGAAAACTCTGAAGCGATTTCCTCGGCATTTTTTTTATTTTTTTTTTTTTTTTTTTTGAGAAATTGCATCGGTGAAGAAAATCTTACAGCAATGCTTGCATGAATCTCATTTTATTCCTATGTAAATACTTTAAACAATTTCTTAATGAATTTTTCAGTCATGCTTTGAGGAATTCCTGCGGCAAATTCTTTGGAACTATGTTTAAAATTTCAGACTTTTTTTTTTTGAACTTTTTTCCGCATTTTTTTAAAAATGTCTTCAGCAAATGTTTAAACTTCTTCGGTAATTCCTCTGGGGATTGATTCGGTTATTATTATGGCAATTACTACTATAATTTCATTGAAAATTTCTCTTGTATTTTTTTTCTCAAGCTATTGCACTGGAAACTTCTGCGGTTATTTTTTTTGTCACTTCCTTCTGCATTATTCTGTAGAAAATTGCTTTTGTATATCTCTTTGATATTTTTGTCGGAAATTCTCTTAAGAATTCCTTTAGGCAATTCCTTCGAAAGTTGCTTTGGGTAATTTCTTCCATTCTCCAGCAATACTTTAGGGAGTTTCTGCCACCATTATTTCTTCCAAAATTTTCTAGCATATTCTTCCAAAATTTTCTAGTAAATTCTTGCTGTATTTTCTTTGCGAATTCATTTCACAAGCAGTTTGCGACAATTCCTTGAAAAATGATTTGGCAATATGTTTTTGAATAACCCTTCTCAATTCCTTTGGAAAACGGTAACCCCTTCTGTAATTCCATTGCAAATTCCTTCGATTACGAATTTCTGAATTTCTAAAGAAATTTCTCAAAAAATCTCTAAAAAAGGCCATTTTACGAGACGTTTCAGAACAGGTGATCGAAGCAGCGGCGTCAACTGACAGAAGCCCCGGCACGTTCGTTTTGCTGGAAACTTGTTTAATTTTCCAAAAGTACTAGCTCGACAAATCGGAAAAATGAGAAACTTGTACAATTAAGTCTCAAAATCAATCGATAAATGAATACAAAATTTAATAATTTCACCAGGTATGTTTTTGTTCTTGCAGTTGACTCGTTTAGAGCCTTTAACTAGCTGAAAATTATTTTAATAAAAAAAAATATTTTTGGTTCAGCCTGTTTGAAAAACTAGGCTTGACTTGCGCGCAATCATTAACCATCATCAACCGGATGATGATTGAAAATGTAAACATCAGGGCGCGAACTGCTGTCTTTTGACTAGCCCCATAAAATAGACTTTAGAATGACCGAAGCCATTCCCGAGGAATGCGCAGAAGGAATTGTAGATAGAATTGGAAAAGGAATTTCTCAAATAATTTTCCAATGAATTTTCAGAGGCTAGAAGTTTCCTAAGCAATTTTCTAACAACATTAAAAGGAATTGAAGAACTTTTCAAAGAGATACCCGTAACAATTTGAAAAGAAATTTTCGAAGGAATTCCCAAAGTGAACTGCCGAATGAATAAATAAATTTGATTTTCGTGATCTTGATCTTGACTCATCAGATGGAAGCAAACAGATGTAGACTATCAATATCCAGCCCTTTTGCACTGAAAATCGATTAATTACGAAAAATTTCACAGAAACCACTTCTAAGATACCTGAAGCGATGCCCTCCCAGAGAATTCCTTGGATTCCTTCAGGATTTCCCTCCGGGAATTTTCCCAGGGATTTGTCCAAGAGTTTTCACAAACATTGCTTCAACAATTCCCTCCAAAATTCGTCCAGGAATTTTTTCAAAGATTTCTGCAAGAATTATGTCACAAACTCTTCCAGCAATTGTGACAGTGTTTATTCTACATATTTCTTCAGACTTACCTCAAAAGATTCTTTGACAGATTACTGCAGATGTTCATATGGGATTTTTTGGAGGAATCTATGGGAACATTTATACAGGAAACTGTAAAGGATTTCCTCTGTGGAATTTCTAGAAAAATTACTGGGGAAAAACTTTCGAGCGAATTTTTAGAGCAACCTCTGAGAGAATTCCTGGAGAGATCCATGAGAGAATTTCTTGAGGAATCCCTGATCTAATTCCTGCAGCAATCATTGAACTCTTAGTGGGTCTCAAAGATAAATTCCAGGAACCTTAAGAGAATCCTTCAAAAATCTTCTCCCATGTTCTCTCACATATAACTTTTCAGATTTCAGCAAAAGTTCTCGAAGGAATTCCCGAGGAAATTTGTGGAAAACAACCTAAGAAAATTTCTGAGAAAATTCCTAAGGTGCCGCTGAAGCAACATCTGAGGGAATTTCTGAAAGAAACCATAAAAACATCCCACAAGGGATAACTGAAAAAGTAGTTATCAAAAAAGACGGTCATCGTACTGAGAAATTCTTGGAGCATCTATTAATGCGTTGTTCAGAGGAGTTCTTAAGGCAATTCCATAAGAAATTCCTGAAACATCTCCTAGATATGCTCTTGAAGCTTCACAGTGATTTCTTGGGATACTCTTGTAAAATTTTCTGTTGAGAATTCTAGAGCCAGAACTTGAACTGACCTTCCCAGAAGCTCATCATCAGATCAGCAACGACTTTGCTAAGACCACAGCCCGCATTACCGATTTTGTTCGTCCAGATCTAACTCGTACCACGCTCGACTACCTTGTTCCCAATCAGCCCCCCGAAGGCTTTATTGCAATCCAATCGCCTGAGAGTTAAACCCGGAGGCGTCTGCCGGTGGCAGCCGCGGGCCCCGAATGACCCCCGGTGAATGTGTTTTCTCCGGTTGCTATCGTCGGTACCCACACCACCCACAGCTTGCACCCCAATACGAAATGCACCATTAATCATCCGATTGGCCAGGGCAATAGAGAGGAAAAACCACTCGATTCGTGCCGAAACCACAGAATAAATGCCCGCCAGGTCGCAGGGATGAACCGTCGTGGTCCGTGCGGAATACGGAGGGTGGGCTTGCACTGTGTCTGACCGGGGTGATATAACTCGCCAGGACGAACAAACTGGACAGGTATTCGAGAGGTGTGTGTGTGTGTGTCAGTGTGTTGTGGACAGCATTTTGGGAATTTTATGCTATATTGAGTCGATGCCGCAGCAGCTTTTCTCATCCGTCCTCCTCCGCCCACTTTTCCCCGGGTTAATGGTTGGTATCTAATGGATGGTTTTAGTGTTTCAAGTAGGAGCTTTTTAAAATGATGGAGATTTGGCAGGTGGCTTTTCTGACCACCTGGGTTGCATCGAGGAAGCAAAAAACGAAGCCATCTGAAAAACGATTTGGTAAAGGATGCCCTTATGGTTTTCCACAGCACCGACTCTGGGAGATGTTTGCTTTCAGTTTACTGGTCGAGGTATCTTGTTATAGCAACAACATGCAACCATCTGAATATTGAAGAATTAAAGATTATAGGTATTGCTCAGCAAAACAATAAATTTTAGTGCACAAAGTCGACAAGACTCACAAACTTACCAGTATTTCCGAAGCTGTGATAGTTGAATTCAAACCATACCAATAAGTCACTCCAAGTTACATTTTCTGTTCTTGAACGTTTGTTTCACAAACAATATAAAATTAGTGTTTATTTAATACACCATCTGCATAATATGTACTATAAATTAACATCATAACCCCAGTTGTATTGCTAATAATAACGAGTCGTATTATACCATAACACATATTTCGCGCGAAACGCTTTGTTGAGACAACAAGACCGTCCGTTATGACCAACAGTAAACTTTTATATCCAAATTCATTTGCTTTTCCCTAAAAAACTCACAATAAAACATGAAACAATACCGTAAAGTCCTCGTCTCATCCATGCAACTGCACGTCATTCAAAACTCTTTGAAACGATGTGGCAACTGGGTGGCCCATTTAAAAAGAACTCACCCAAAACAGGTTGCCACTGGGTTTTTTGTCTGGTATCGCGTTTGTTAGAGAACCACAATGTTCTTCTGGCAGGACACCGTGGGTTAAAAAAGTAAAGCTACTGGCTGGTGAGGGTGGGACAAAATGCTCTGCTGCATCCATTAGTAGGATATCTATTAAGGATTACTATATTTTATGGGTTTCAGAAAACATGAGCAAATTATTGAAAGATGTTATAACTATTGGGGCATTTTCCCTTTGTATTAATGTACCGTAATCCGGGGTATCATTGATCAGCGGGGTGACATTGATCAGCTTGACCCACCTCATGAAATGTTCAAACTAGCATTTTACATTGAATCAGTTTCTGCTATGGAATGGTATATCGTAATCTGCTATCATTTAGCTATTAAATGACATGCAATTTATGAAAATTGAATTTCATAAACATAGAATTAAATCGATTTTTCCATAACTGTGTTTCGTAGCGCAATGAGATGCATTGTCAAACATTCATGCTTGACGTGAATACTAGATACAATATGAGGTTCGAAATCACTGTATTACTTCAATATGATATCCTAAAGTTGGATTTAATAAACGAAACTGTAATGAAAATGCTATTTTTCAGTAAAATGTACGATTTATTAAAAGTAGGCTATCAATTCCTTAAGCCATTGCCTACCTTTAGGCGTTATTCGTGATTTAGAGGATTTTAATCCTAAAATAACTTAAAAAGTACATAATTTGTAAGAATTTGGACAACATATTCGAAATCAGCAACGCCGAATTTAGTAAGTAAGTGCATTTGCAACACAAATAAACATTGATCACTGACATGATCAATGTTACCCCAAATCAACACAATCAAAAATTTGATTAAATATCTTATTTAAACATGTTTTAAAGTTTTACAATACTTTTTCGAGTAGCTTAACACATACTCAGAGGGCCAGTACTTGTTTTAAAAATATAAAACATGTAACGTTTGCTTTAACAAGAGAATTATTCAAGAAAGATAGAAATTTCTGATCAATGTTACCCCGGATTACGGTAATATCAAAGAGGTTAATTATTACGAGTGTCATCTGCTAGTCAATCATACTCTGCATATCGAAAACGTCTTTAGGCTATTTTGGCAACCCATATTTATGTGTTCAACTACAATACCAACTTCACCAGCTGCCTAATTGCCCTCGAGCTGTTGAATGACAAACTTTATTTCACTCAGCGAGAGACTTAGTTCATTCCAGTCATTCGTCATCCTGTCATTCCTTCCGCTGCCTTGATGCTCAGTGCCTGCGTTCTCGGCACCATCCCAGTGTTCGTCAAAGTGCTGCTTCCACCTTTCGATCACCTCACGTTAGTGTGTCAAAAGGCTCTCATCCACATCCCGCCACATTTCGGCTCGCCACACGAAGCCGTTGTGGATGCGTCGAGCTTCTTGTAATACCTACTTCCGTGTTTCTTGAAAACGACACAGCAGTTCCATTTCTTTACAGTCCGCTTCGTTCTTATCCCGAAATAAGCAGATCTTCCATTTATAACGTCCCACGTCCTGTCAGGCTCCATGCTGCAGGATGACTACCCGCATTGCGTTGTCTTCCTCCAAAATCTCTCAACACTCCTCGTCGAACCATTCGTTTCTTCGGCTCCGTTCCTAGCAACCGATGGTACTCTCAGGTCCTGGCGATGATAATGTCGGAGGAATGCCGTCCATCAAGCAGAATGTTGTAGTTGCGCAATTGTAAATTGCTGATAATCATCTCCGAAGTGTAACGATAGGAGATACTGTGTTGAAAAACGGTTCTACGTATGGCAATGGCCATGTTCTTGGAGGCTGTGAAATCATTGAGTCATAGGCTGTTTTCATTCGACAGCTGGTGAGCGCCAATTTTTTAAATCGTCAGTCGAAATTCCTCCACCTGACCACCCAAGTAACACACTTGTCACAGAAGAGTCACGGTGGCGGCACAGATTTTTCTTGCGCAGAAGTCACTGTGACTTACTTCTAGCAAGTAAGTATTAATTAGTTAGAAGCAAGGCACAGTGACTTTTGCTTAACAAAAACGTGCGCCGCCGTGACTGTTCTGTGACAAGTGTGTTACTTGGGCAACTTCTTTGGTGGTACCTTTCGAAAACTTCATCGGCAACTCTTTTGGAATCTTCATCGGTAATTTCTTTGAAAACTGATGTGGCAATCCTTATGAAAATTCCATGGTTATTTCATTTGAAAATTCTTCGTTAATTCCCTTGGCAGTTTATTTGGAATCTTTCTTGGGAATTACTCCGATAACTTCAACAATTCTCTCGATTTTTTCTGGCAATATCTTTAGAATTCCTAGATTCCAATTGATTTAGTTATTGTGTTGGACATTCTCATGGCACTATTTTTTCGAGGAGTTCTTGCACGAGTTCCTTTGGGAGTTCATCCGGCAAATCTTTCGACATTTCATGTGAAGTGCTTCAGTTATGCGTTTCGGAATAAATGTCTTTGTGATTTCCTTTGGCAATTCCTTTGATAGTTTTTCTAGACATTTATTTGACAAATTCACCTCTAATAAATAAAGCAAATCTTGCAACAATCAACTTGATAATTATTGAGAATTCATCTAGAAATTTCTCCAAAAACTACTTTAACAATTCCAATGGCAAATATGAGAGCATGTTTTCTTCAATTCCATCGAAGATTGTTTTTAGAAATTTCTTTTGGATTTTCTTTGGCAATTTCTTTGGGTCGCGCGCCTTATGGTATCGAGGATCACATAATTCCCTGTCGCGACACTAGCGTTAGGCCTCGGATAGCCTGAATTCCGTCGTCAATCCCTAAAGAAACTCGTTTGGCAATTTCTTTTGAAATTTGTTCAGTAACTGCTTTGAATACCTTCTTGGCAATACACTCGGAATTTATTTCGGGAATCCCTTCGGCAATTTTAATAACAATTTCTTTGAAAAGTTCTTCGGCAATTTTGTCGGCAAATAATTTGGAAAAACAAGTTTCGAGAATGTCTTTGTGAACACCTTCGAATATGTTTAACAAGGTTGCAGATATTTCCAAAGGGTTAACCGAAGGAAATCCCTAAGAAATTACCAAATAATTCCCAGGATGGATTGCAGTAGTAATTCGAAATTGAATATCTGAATTTCCATGCACTCTTATCTCATGCACGTTTTTCTAGGAAAGCAGCTGATTGCCAAAACAATAGCCAAACGCATTTCTCCGAAAAAAAATGCTGGTTTCAAAAGAAAAAAATGTCAAAAAACTTCGGATGGATCCGCCAGAAAAATTTTCAAAAAAAAAAAATGTCGAAAGAATTTAGGAGTTTAAGAATAAGTTCTCATAAAAAAAAAGAACAATTTACCGAAACGGCATTCAAAGTAGTTGTCAAAGGCATTGCTGACGGGGCTGCCACACAATGTAGAAGGTAACCCCAAGAAATTGCTAGACTAATTCCAATAGATATTGGCAAAAGAATTTCTCCAAAAGAAATACCAACGAAAGAAATTGCAGCAAAAACTTCCAGAGAGATGCCTGGGGGAATTGTTGAATAAATTTCTTTAGGAAATGCCAAATGAGTTTCTAAACAATTCGGCTCATTTTTTCCCGAAGAAATTTCCAGAAATGTTGGCGAAGGATTTCCAAAAAGAAGCTACTGAAGATTCCAAAATGATTGCCGAAACAATAAAAAAAAAATATTGCAGACAGAATCCCAAAAAGACATTGCTGAAGGATTTTTCCCAAATAAAGTAACAGAATTACCGAAGAAATAGCCGACGTAAATTCCCCAAAAGAATTGTTTCCCAAACGACTTATCGAAGAAATTACAAAAAAAATATAATTCCATCCATTTCGAAAATCAATTCTAAAAAAAATGCTAAAAAAAGGAATTGCCGAAAAACTTGGAAAAACATTGCTTAAGAAATTCTGTAGGGCATACACGATGCTTCGGCTACACGCTAAGACTTGTTTATCTATTATCCAAAACTACACGTTAATAACACGCCAATATAGATAAACAATACTCAAATATGGATAATGTTACCTATAACTGCGAATGTGAGAGAAGTTCAACGAATAACTGCTCAAATATTTTGAAAATTCTAATTGACATTTATTTATTGAAGATTTGAGTTAGCGCAATTTTTCGTTGACTGTCTTGTATTGCGTCAACGAAGTTATTTCAAATTTCTCACTGAGCAGCTAGTATTTTTGATAAAAAAAACATTACTAGTATATTTGGTTCATTTAAAAATTTACTCAAGTTCTACATTTTTTTCATATTCGTGAACATAATAAATAGTGTGTTTTCCATATATTTGTGAAGCACTGACTTCTCCAAGAAAAAAATATAGAAGAATTCCACCGATTAATACAGGCCATTTTCCATGGAAACTCGTACAGGAATTCCTCCAGAACAGTTTTCAAGATGTTTTGTTGGAGTTTATTCACATATTAGCCTAAGTACTCTTCAAGACATTTCTCCGTGGATTCCATTAAAACAATGTTTCCCGAACTTTTTTGCGGTATCGCCCCCTTTGAGCCCCAAAAATAAATTTTCGTATGATTTTTTAAGCTATCATTGTATCATAAACAAACACTTCTCATCGTTTCCCTTTGACTGTGATTAAAAGAACATATCCGACCTTGAATTATAACAGAATTCTTTCATTATGATAGAAAAAAACTTTATTCCCTGCAAAATTACGACGAAAACTAACCTTGAGTTATGGCAAATTTCCCAAATGGAGGAGAATATGCCTCTGGAGCTGACCTACTGAACCTCGAATGTTCGCCAGGTATTCCTCATCCAAAAGAGTTTCTAACATGTTTCTTCAATGTGAAGATTCTCAAAAAAATCCAGCTGCAATTCACGAAGCATCTTAGTTTTTCCAAAAAGTCCCTTGAACTCAACAAGAATTGGTTCCATACATCTGTTTTGAAATTCTGTATTCTGCCGATTTTTGAGTATGCTTTGAGCCCTAAAAATATCAGGGAATGACTGAATACATACTCTGGCATTGTTTCTTCATACTGTTCATGAAATTCAATTTTTGAAAAAAATCGCGCCTCTTTTCTGTATTTTCGGTCATGATTTTGAAAACCTTCTATGGATTTCCTTATTTACTCCAACAGGAATGACAGCGAACATGCGACCTATTCCAATCGAACGCCAGAAATGTCTTCCTGGGATGCCTTTAAACAATTCTGCAGGTGTTTTAGGACATTAATCCAAAATTTCCTTTGAATTGTTTTTCCAGGTAAATGCATTAATTTCATATTCCTCCAGAAGTTTTTCCAAGGATTCCATCAGAAACATGCTTTGCTATATTCCATCCAGAATTGCGCCATGGATTGCTTTAGAAATTTCATCTTAAACCTTCCAGTACATCTCGCAGTAATCCTCCAATGGTTTATTCACAAATTATTCAAGGGATTTTTCAAGAAGTTCCTACAGGGAGTCTTTTGACATTCCTTTAGGCATTTTTTTAAAGAAATTAAGAAATCTTCGAGAAATTTCTCTACGGGATTCTTGTAAAATGCCTTCCTGAAATGTCATTAGCAATTACTTGAAGGAGTCCTTTAAACATCCCTGGAATGGTTTTTTCATAAGTTCTTCCATGGTTTCTTCTCTGATTTTTTTTTAATTCCTTCAGTGATTCCTTTGTAAAATGTTTCAGTGATTCCTTAAAAAAATCTTCCAAAGTTTCTCTAAGAAATTCTTCCAAGGATTGCCTCCAGAGAACCTTTTATAAAATATTCTAAAATTGTTAATAGTTATTCCTTCAGGGATTTATTCTGAATTGCATCTATAGATTTTTCCAGCGATTCCTCCAAGAACATATTTAGAAAATCTCCCATGTATTCCTTCCGATACTTCCATCCTCCGATGGTTCATATCTGTGAATTCTTCTGCGGACCCTTTTAATATAACCGGAAAATATATTCCGATATTCCTTTGGAAAATCTTCCATAAATTGATTCAGAATTAGCTCCAATAATTTATTCAGAAGTTCCCCAGAATTGTCTCAAGAAAGTCCTTCAAGATTTCTTTTAGAGAACTTTTCATGGATTTCCTCAGAAATTCTTCAAAGGAGTCTTTTAGAAAATCTTTTTTTTACCATTTGGAGCTATATTGAAAACGCAATTTAAAGTATTATGGGAAAATGTGTTGTTCCTTTAGGGATTCTTCTGGAATGAACTCCTTCTGAAATTCGTTCAATAATTTCTCCAGTGATTCCATTATTTATTTTCTCAGGAACGTCTACGTAGGGTGGCCCACAGTTATATGAAAAACAAACAAAAAAAAAAGAAAAATGTCTGTCCTCCTGAATCGGTTGTTTTAAACATTCCAGAAGCTACGTTTAAAATGTGAGCAAAATCGATTAAGCCTAAGGGGGCGCTCAACAAGCTTGAAATTACGTGGCCAAAGTTTTCGATTTTTGCTGCTAAGTGGCGCTGCAAGCGTTAAATAAAAAAAACCCTTTGGCATTATTGTAGGTGACTATTGCACAGTTCACACTAAATCGAACTGCAGTGTGACGGGTGAATAGTGTGACGAAAAGTGCAACTTTAGAGAATTGCTGGAGTTTTGACATCTATAAATGTCACTTTCAGAAACCTGTTGTTTATTCGTTTTGCTTGATTGAAAATTTCGATCGGTCGTGATCTCAGTTTTTCTTTCTTTCCGATCCCATGAAGTGATGGCCATGCAACTCTCGGAGCTCATCAGCAAGTTGAGAAAACGATTGATTACTGGGCGCCCCCGCTCGGTCGGAATGTTGGAATTTCACCAGATGCTTGCCGACCAGCTCACATAGTTGTTTGCATGACACTGCCGTAGAGTAGATACACTCCCGTTCAAAAGTTTGGGGTCACCCCCTCAAAAACATGTCATTTTTTTAGGCCTATATCTCCGCCAATTGGCGTCCGATTTCGAAACCCTAGGTTTCATTCAAAAGATAATAAGTCAAAGAAACTTTGAACATGATTTAAAAGAAACTTTTTCAAAAAATTTTGTATGTGCCAAATTTTCTAAAAAATGAATATAAACTTACGGCAGTGTCGCTGGAAGTTGGATCGACCAAATTTTAAGATGAGAGCGGTAATATGACCCATTTTCTATTAGCTTTCAACTGCTTTTTACAGAACTTAGCTAAAAAATCTAGAAAAAAAAGTTATGAAGTAAATTAATCCTTGATGTCATCGACCAAAAGTTTGGGGTCACCCCTCAAAATGATGTATCGGCCAAAAGTTTGGGGTCACTATCGTAAAACATGAAAAAGTGATTTGTTGATATCTTTGTCATCTTTCATTCAATTTTAATTCTTCTTGGCTTATTTGAAACAAAATGAATGATACTTACTGCATAGACATTGAACCACACATAGTTGTTGAAATTTACATACTAAAACTTAACGTAAAGTTGCCTCATTTTTTGCAGCATGGTAAAATGTGCTAACTTTACATCAAACGTAAATTTAGTTGATTATCTTTAAAATGAGCCACAAATAATTAAAATTGAACTATAGATGACGAAGATATCACCAAATCACTTTTCCATGTTTTACGAAAGTGACCCCAAACTTTTGGCCGATACATCATATTGAGGGGTGACCCCAAACTTTTGGTCGATGACATCAAGGATTAATTTACTTAATAACTTTTTTTCTAGATTTTTTAGCTAAGTTCTGTAAAAAGCAGTTGAAAGCTAATAGAAAATGGGTCATATTACCGCTCTCATCTTAAAATTTGGTCGACCCAACTTCCAGCGATACTGCCGTAAGTTTATATTCATTTTTTAGAAAATTTGGCAACTTTGGGTTAAGTTTACATACAAAATTTTTTGAAAAAGTTTTTTTTAAATCATGTTCAAAGTTTCTTTGACATATTATCTTTTGAATGAAACCTAGAGTTTTGAAATCGGACGCAAATTGGCGGAGATTTGGGCCTAAAAAAATGACATGTTTTTGAGGGGGTGACCCCAAACTTTTGAACGGGAGTGTATGTACGTGTGCTCGTATGCCCTTGCCGCGCCAACTGATCAACAGCTTACTTTTAATCTGGTCGATGTTGACACGTCTTCGATTTTTATGGTTCTGCATATAAACAAATTTCCCCATATCCTCAAAAGTCGGCTCACTGTCAACCCACGATGGTGTTTGAATTCCGTTTTCCTCAACGAATATCACTTCGCGACAGATGATCGGCTCCACAATCTGCCACATTCCTTCCAAAATGTGTCCAACGGAATCACCGGAAAGTATTTGCGATGTTACGAGGCTGCCGGGTGTTTCTCCTACGAACCGGCGTTTGTAGAAGGAAGCACACAACGACAAGTTGTTTTTTGGTTTGCCCGAATCAATGCTTACCATCGCATCATCACACACATCATTTCCGAAGCTAGATCCATCTACGTCGTCATCATCATCCAAAGGAAGAATCAGTGGATCGTCCTCCAGAACTTCTATTGAGTACTTGTCGGAATCATCGTCCGCATCACGCATCGTCCGATCTTCATAAATTTTTCCTTCTGCAGAGCTGCTACTGTCAACTGTCATTATCCTCCTCCATCATGCTGAAAGATAATAATTTATAGAAAATCTATCAGCTGTTAAGGATATATTTTGAATTTGTTTACCTGAATAAGATGAAGAACCAGGAAGTTCAACCGCTTTACGACCGAATGTTTACGGTACAAGTTTGTTGTTGTTGATTCTTTTTTCTTTTTTTCCTTGTTGACATAATTGCATGGGCAGAGTTGCCAGTCGCATGGATTTTTCAAAAAACTCGTTTGAAAAACTTCAACTATAGATGATTTCAACAAATGGTAACTATGTTGACACGAGAATAAAGTGTGATCATCGAAGTGCATCGAAAATCCAGCTTTCAAAGCCATCAGCAATATATGCAAAATAATTTAGTCGCACACCGCAAAGCGATACGACGCCTTTTAAAAAAATTATACCCTAGGTAAAGTGAGGCGAAACATTATGGTTGTTTTCCAGTACATGTAAAGGAATAAAGTCTATAATGAAATCTTAATACTTCGTCTCACTTTGCCTAGGGTATAACTTTTCTCACAGACGTCGGATCACTTTGCGGTTTTGGAAAAAGCTGTTTTGTATATAGTCTAATCATCTACAATAATACCAAAGGGTTTTATCATTTAATCCTTACAGCACCACCTAGCGGCAAAAATCGAAAACTTAATATTTCTGCATACATTTGGCCACGTTTTCCCATGCAAACTTCAAGCTTGTTGAGCGTTCCCTTAGGCTTAATCGATTTAGCTCAAATTTTGAATGTAGCTTCTGGGAGTTCAAGACAACCGATTCAGGAAATTAGACTTGGCATTTATTATTTATTTTTTTCTTTTTCATATATATGTGGACCACCTTAGGCTCCAGGTATTTTATTCGGGATTGCTGCTAGAATTCCTCCACAGTTTCTCAAACGATTTTTTAGTGATTCCAGCTGGAATTCCTTAAAATATTTCAGCAGGAATTCATACAAGGACTACTCTAGACATTTTTCGGGTATTCCTCTATGTGTTCCATGAGTTCGCGAGAAAAAAAAATGACAAAATACCTGTTCCTATGTGAAAAAACAAGGTCGTAAAACTCTAAAACCATTTCATTATTTTAGATCATCAAATTTTAACCATGCCGGGGCCCGTGGCGTAGTTGGTCACACGTTCGCTTCATATGCGGATGGTCATGGGTTTGATTCCCAGCCCCGGCACTTGCAATTTTTCGTCAGTTGCTTTTCCCCCGAGAGCAACTGACACTGACCCTCTTCTGAGCCCCATGGCTCAAACGGACCCGGATACCTGGACAACGGCGAACTGCTACTCATAATGGACCCCCAATCGGACTGGAAAGGAACAACGGCCATCCATCATCATCCTTGTGCTCATCATTCTACTAGGTATAAAGTAGAGAAAGTGAAAGCAGCAGCAACCAGCTCGATAAAGTAGAATAGAATCTAGGCGCTGTACAAAATGTAAGTGCAGCTGTCAATTGAAATTGCTCACGTAGTGCCCCAGTGGACAATAGAGCTGTAAATTAGGTTAAGTGATTAAGAATAAAAAAAAAATTTAACCATAAGGTTTAGCTCGGTGATTCCTAAAGTGGGCGAAATCGCCCCCCAGGGGGCGAAAATCAGTCCAAAGGGGGCGAAAATTTGAAAAACCAAAACTGGGGGGGGGGCGTAAATACTTAAATGGGGGGGGGGCGATTTTTTAATTAATTGAGAAATATCAGAAGTAGTAAAATACAAGTCCAGAATGTCAATTGAATCATTAAAATTCCCTGGCATTTCAAGGTTTTTTTTTTTGTTTCCAAGACTATTAAAAAATGTTTGCTTCGAGATCGATTGAATTTTTGAAGAATTTGTGATGTTCATGTGGACTTTTTGGCAAAATTTCAAGAAAAAAAGCAAATAAGAATGCTACACGAATTTTCGAAAGAATTGCTAGGGATTCTGAAGATTTAATAAAATGTATATGAAAAAACTTCGGTGGAGAAAATTATTTATTTATTTTTGTCCAAATCATGAAAGGGACAGAGCTTTTTTTGACTTGATAAGAAAGTTTTGTTTTTAGGCATTTTTATGGAAATTTCTATCAAAACCATGAATTTTAAGATATATCTTAGAACACTTTTCGGGTGAAAACAATTGTTTGACAATTGTTTGAAAATATTTCAGAGAAGCTTCCCGGAGGGATTCAAGACATTGCTTATTACTAGCAGCTTATTTGCAAATTTTCCACAAATTCAGCGTTGAATTCTCTCAATACCGAGTAATGACTGATAGATGTCTACTTATTATTATTAATTATTATTACTTTATTATAGAGATTTTCATTCAGATGTCTACTTATTTGACAATAAAAAGTTCTCCAATTCAGAGGAAGTTTGTCAATTTGGATGACTGGCCTTTTCTTTATTTTCGATTACTGAGCAAAGCTGACTACATTTGAAAATATGTACACCAATATATTCCTGATTTGTACTTTTTGCATATTTTTGTAATTGTTTTTTTTTTTCAATTTGCCACCAGTCTTATTTGAGTACTTGTAAATAACATCTCGCGTGTTGAAGAACACCCTTTTAGAACAGTAAAACATCTGGTTGAAGATAACGTTCTGTTTTGCCCGATTTTGTTCAAGAATATGTATAGCACAAACATGATTTCAAAACGTATTGTTTTTACATGCAATAATGCAGTATTTTTTCAAATGCAACAAATCGATGCATTTGCAAAGGAACTCAATGAAAATGAGAGCGATACTAATTTAGATATATTAAATATCGGGGGGAGCGACACTAGTTTTGCCAAGCCGAAAAACCCCAAAAAAAAAGCCAAAAAAGTCGAAAAAACTTTTGCGGGTTTTAACTACTTTTTTGGGCTTTTATCAGCTTTTTTTTGAGGTTTTTTTGCTTGGCAAAACTAGTGTCGTTCCCTCTGTTAAATACCGGTTTTGCCACAGTAGTGTAAAATAGTAGTTCCGCTAAGCAAATTTTCAGCCTTTTATCATGGAAAATCTTTTTTTTTTTTGGAGGGGGCGAAAATGTTTTTCTCAAGCTCCAAGGGGGCGATACCTCCTAAAAGTTTGGGAAACTTTAGCTGAAGCTCAGCAAGAGATTCTTCCGTATACGTATATCAACTCGAGATTCTATACTGATGATTCATTGTGTACCATTCTCCCCCTCGGTTGATGGTAACTTCTGCTGTAGCCAGAGGCTCGATACGGAGGAAAAGCCTCCAATTTTATGATAGCCGCTTCCTTTTTTATGCCTCCCGGGTTCAAACTAAACTGCAGCAACAACTCACCTTTTCACACTGCTGCTGTCTGTTTGCCTCGCTCGCCATACACTTGCTCCCTTGCCGCCACTTCCGATTCACGAAGCGCGAAGTGAAGGAAACAGTTTTGCGGTGGGAAAATTTCAACCCGAATAAAAATGAAGAGCTTTTGCATCGCGGATGGGTACATTTGGAACCGAGGGTATGGTACGGACACGGACGGTTTGCGTTTGTGGGCGGGTGGCCTGAAACACAAACTCCACCGTGAAGATTTCACTGGCTGCTTGGGAAACAAAATATGCATGAATATATGCCTCCTTCTCTTGTGGAAACGATAAAAAAAGTGCTGCTGCTCTACCGAGCGTGCGTGTTGCAGAAGCACATAAAACACCAACATAAAATCCCAACCCGAAAAAAAATGAGAGCTTTACTCAAGTGGGTATTCTAAACAGTCGCGAGTTCTGGTACAGGAATGTATTTAACAGCGGCAAAAAAAACACAGTTTGCCAACATCAAACTTTTGTGCCATGGTATGCGGTTGCAAGTGAGACACTAGAATGTTGAAAAATGTGAACGAGATACATACCTACCAGCCAGCCGTGTGGCGGTCACACCAGTAGTGTGTGGAGCAGTAAATTTGTTCGGTTGGAGTGGGCATTTAGAGAAATAATTCAATCTACTCCATTGTGGATGCGGTGAAGCTGCTGGAGTTTGGCATGGGTCCAAAATATGCTCGGACAAGAGTGTTTTTAGGGTATATGTAGTTCTAAACTATGCACAATGGGGTATCCACACAGTTTTTTATGCAGTTGACAGTTACATCGCTTGGTCAGCATAGTTTATGTTTTGTAATAAATGAGTGGTTGGCTTGGTGGTGCAAACCATGCCGGGAATTCAGAATATAGTGATCTATTTTGCAGAGCGAGCGCCGTCGCAAATTTGGAACCTATTTTCACTTTGTCTGAAGTTTAACAGGTTCCGGGTCATTTGGCCGAATGTCGTTTGGCCGAAAAATGAATTATCAACTCAAGTGACCATGCCATTGTTTCTCGTCTCAGTATATCTCAAAAGAACAGCCAAAGAAGAAAAATCCTTGATAAAATATCGGCAGTTTCAACGCCAACTAGTCCAGGAATATCAAAACTATAAAGAATAGCCTAGATTAAAAGAAGGAACTACTTCTGATGATCATATTGGCAGTTAGAATGTCAAAAACTTCCTCTGAATGCTTTTAATCATGATTCGGCCAAACGGCATTCGGCCAAACGACACTTTCAGCCAGATGGCATTAGGCCAAATAACGTTCGGCCAAACGAACTTCTTGTGGTAAGTCCCAATCTTGGACAAGTCCAATTTCCATTGCGAAAAGTTCCTGGAACAACCGGGAATTGACCCGTCATCCCTAGTATATGTCATCGAAACATGTTTCGATGTGTTGCTTGGGTATGATCTTCTTTCCTTAATAACCGTACGCTTACCGCAGCGACTTTGTATATGCAGCCGGCCCTCTGATGTTTCAATCTTTGTGCCTCCGTCGGCTACTCATTTGGCTACCAAGATATTGGATGGTTTGTACGGTCCAAAATGGTAGAACTGGCATGAGCCTCTGTGGTTATTTAGGCTGTACTGCTTCGAGCTTGGGTGCTGCGATTGCCGTTGTACATTCATTGTCCAACTCCGGTGGCCGAGAGGATAACCGGAACTATACGGACGTCCTCCATAGGTGCCACATCTGCTTCAACTCCTCCGCTAGGTCGTGGTACTCGGTTATCTTGCCGGAGAACGTTGATTGGTCTAACGGAAAAGCGATGTCAATGAAGGTTACCCCTTGGGTTATCCGCTTCATCATTTTGTCGTAGACCACAATAATGTTGGGCCGGTTGGCGCGAATGGCGACGTCCGTAATGGTCTCGTGATCTCAGTACAGCTTTATGCAACTGTTTTCCAGATCCGGGTAGCAGCTTGTTGTGCGGTTTGTTGTGCTTTAAAGCTTAAAAGCAAGCTCTTGGTGCACAATCTTGGCAACTTCGTTGTGACGATCGAAGTAGGCTGATCCAGTTAACACTGAACAGAACAGCCTGCAACGACATGCTCGATCGTTTTCCCTTCTGAATTGCACTTTTCGTGCGATATGTACCACCGATAGTTCTTCGTCGCAATTACCCGGTCCTGGATGGCTACCATGGTGCCTTCTGTTTCCGAGAAGAGGTCATCCCGCACCAGCCTCGTGTTCGACGTCGCCTTATCGATGTACTCGAGCTCCAGTTTATGGGGGTGCGTCCTATGCAACTCCTTCTGCTTCCACGTTACGATCATCTCGTCTGCGGCTTGATATCGCAGATCAGCTGGTAATCCTCCTGCGCCAGATGCAGGGCGCTGTAACCGTGGTCAGTTTCACGGTTCTGACTTTCTACGAAATATGCCCGCAACTGCTGGATCTGGGAGACACATAGTTCCCGGATATTGGTGATGCCTCTTCCTCCTACTGCGCGTGCCAGTATGACTCTCTCGATGGACGACTTTGGATGGCGCATGCGGTGCTTGGTGAACGCCACTCGTACTGCTCGTTCTAGCGACTCGAGGTCAGTCTTGGTTTACTTTACCACCAAAAGCTGTAGGTCAACAGGGGCACAGTAAACGTGTTGATCGCCTTCACTTTGTTGCCGACTGACAGGAAGCTCCTCAGAACACAATTGACACGATGCAAGGACTTGTCCTGCAGTTCCTTCTTGATCGCTGTGTGGTGAATTCTTCTCTTAGTTGCAGGAAGCCGAGGTATTTGTACGCTTCGCCTTCAACCGTATTCCGAATCTCATCCTGTTTGTTAACGCGGAAACAGCTGGCCTCCACATCTTGACCCCGGTGAAGATGGACAGATCGACGACCGACATGTGTCAATTCCAAACTTCATCCGGATGTCGTTGCTGAACACCATCACAAGCTGCAACAGTTGATTTAGTCTCTGTATTGATCCCGCAAACAGCTTTAGGTCATCCATACGGAAATTGTGGGTTACTTTTGTAAGCATTGTCGCACCTTCCAGTTGGTAACCATAGTTGCATTGGTAGAGTGCTCTGCTGAGGGGGTTCATTGCAAGGCAGAACCTCAGCAAACTAAAGGTATCGCCTTAAAATATCCCCCTCCTGATGCTGAGAGTTCTGGCCCGCAACATAGCTGTTCCGTCGGTAATTTGCAGGGACGTGCTCCACATCCTCATTGCGTGTTGCATCAGGCTGATGAAGTTACCGTCTACCTTGTACAACTGCAGTACCTTAATCAAGGAGACAAATTTCGTTCGTTTGAAACAAAAATATTCATGTTTATTCGGTAAACTGATAAAATATTTAAAACTCAAATATTAATTTTTAAATCTAACTCAATTACATATTGATTTCTACTATACCTATTGAAGAGCCCCCCGTTCCGCCGTCGATAACATACACGGAAAAACCAGACTACCTAAAAAATACGTGTAGATAACGCAAAAATAAATAAACCGCTTGAACTTTTTACCCAGCAGTGGGTTGTTTCCTCGCTCTTCCCTTCGCAATGTTGTCGAAAACAAAGGGAGTAGCAGCTACCTAGCCGATAATGTCCATGCGAGAAGCCAAATTTGGGTTTTTTTTTCGTTAACCCAAAAGTAGGTTTATTTCAACCCACTAGGGTACTTTTGAAAGTCATCGATGGGTAGAAAGAACTTTGCGATGGGTTGCAATTTTCTGCAGGGATCAAAAGGAAACTACCCCCTCAGAGCTTTAACGCGGTGTAGCCAAATTTGGGTTCTCGCACGGAAGAGCCGATATGAGTGAAAAGAACCTATATTTGGGTTGATTTCTGGTTCCGTGTAAACAAAACTCTCAAGTTGCAGCTGCAGCACCAAACAAGATTTCCTCTTGCAAAAAAGTCAAGTTTCACCAAAAGTTTCCACGAAATCCCATTCTTTTCGGGAGCGTATGTTATCTACATGATGTTGGCATTAAAAGTGCCACGCGGGAAGTGGGTTTTCCTAGAGAAGGGAATGACTTTGTAAATTTATTATGCGTTGCGCGAAAATTTGTACGCGCAAGCGCCCATACATCTCCGCCTGTAAGAAAAATCATTTCGGTGTTTTCGGCGCAGTATTCCTTGGCCAATTCGCGCACTTATTGTAGAAGACACCATAACGATTAAACATACCAGCGGAGGTCTATTAGCGATTTTGCACCTTTTTCGCTCTCTATTTTCTTGCAACGGGTAATAATTGGAAAACAAATTTTACCGCCGGGCCGACCTGCCACAAAAAAAAAACAAAAAAAAATACATTTGTTTCTAACATAACCTGTCAGAAGATGCATGTTTGTTTCAAAAATGGATTGAATTTGCTTTACATGTGACGTTCGATTTGCTCCAAACAGTTTCATTTTTGTTGCCAGAACAAATTGATAATTTATTTGAGTTTACCTGAAATATTTTTGATTTTACCATGCTTTTTTCTGCGTGTAATCGCAGTTGGCTACTATCCTCCTCACTATAACCGACGACAGCACTTTGTACAGATTTGAAAGGCACGGTCTGTGCTTTGCTGGATCAGCTGTGTTTTGGTCTTTCGGCAGAAAATAAGTGATACCCTTGGTAATGACCTATGGTAGCTGCGTGGGGTCTTATAGCTTCATGTACCGCCAGCCTCCCGTGGATCGTCGTGAGTTTTTTTTACCAAAAATTGTGCACGAAATTGCGTCCTGGTGCAGCCCAGTTTCTGGTATACTGGGTAGTCTTACTTATATACCACGACCGCGGTCATGTCTCCATCTGCATTACATTCTCGCTCTTCTTCTGCCTATCACATCCCCTCGTCACTGTTCATAACAAGTTTCTCCCATAGATTGGCCCACAATTGTGTGACGTCGCCGATCTCCGGAAGGCCCTGTCCACAATCAAGCTTGTCGTTCCGGATGCAGTTGTAGAACTCCCTTTCGTTAATGTTGAACACCCTGTTTTGTTCTTTCCGCTTCGAACATTCTCCATAAAGACACTATATGCAAAGACACGAAATGTTCCAATTGGAATTCCAAATTTTCTGTCAATGTCATTCCAATCGAGCAGGAGACCTGTCAAACGTGCTTTAAAGCATTGCTCGTCGGCATCATCGTCATGATTGGATGATCATCATCGACACACGCTATGTCTGAACTAGCAGGTTATAAAAATTGAATGTACATCGGGTTTCTTTCCACAGAATGTCTGAATTCGTGCTATGTTATCTTATGCAGAAAGTTTTAAAATATTTCATCGAGGAAATTTTGATTTTTTCATCTTTTTAGCTGTTTTTCATACAAATTTGCATGAAATTCTCATTTCGGTCAATTTCCCTCCCATACAAAATGTATGAAAAAATTTTCGCCGATAGAATATTTTGAAATCTTCTGCAAATTAAAATATAGCTTGAATAGTGATGTTTGGTGAAGAGAAACCCGATGTACATTCAATTTTTAAAATCTGCTGATTCAGACATAGCGTGCGACAACAACAATCATCACACTTCGTATCTTTGCTTATAGTATCTTTAATTCTCCATAGCGCCGCAATCGTTTCGCAAGATCACTCAACCGCTGTACATGGGTGTCGAGGATCTCCGTAATGGTGACTTCTATGAGATCTCGGAGTTCTGCGGGCTTCACAATTTCAGAAACATATCGAACATAACAAACTAATTTTCGATTCCCCTGCTTGTACTGTGCTAATCGACCATACTTGGTTCGCAATGTAGCGATCTGGTTCTCCAAACGCCGAATCCACATGGGTTCTTGTACGCTGAGACGTGTATGGCCTTCACCGTCTCCTTGCGGGCACGTTCGTAATCACAGAGTCTTGACAAAAGCCCCCGCCGCTGAATACACAGACAACTGCAGATCCTCGAGGTTCTTGTGATACGCTAAATCTGTACAGGAAAAGGGATCACTCCGCCAAATACGTTCACACACGTCTTACCTGCTTGCTGGTAGAAAGCCGAAAGAGGATGATGCAATGGCGGTTGCGAGCATGAGCTAGTGCTGGTGGTGCTCACGGTGAGTGCCCATGTACAGGGTTGCCCGTCAATGTTCAGTCCACGTTACACTACATGTTGAGTGCCCATTCTTGCACCACACATCTCACTTCCTCTCCGAAAAAAAAAATATAGATTGATAATGTTTGAGATAGAAAATCAATAAACCATTCTAAGAAACGACATCAATATTGATAAGTGATATTGATGTTCACGTTTTATGACGCCACCGAGGACGCCACCTCCTTTCAATTTTTCCCATAAAAACGGCTCGTTAAATTGACTGTTCAAAACGGCCAAGTCAATGGAAATTGAGCTATGTGTATCTCACTAGTTTTAAATCAATCAACTCATGTAAAGCCGCTACTATTACAGGTACCGAGGGATGTTCTAAACAAATGGTTAAAAGATCATAATTTTCATTTTATAGATTTCATTTCATATTCCATTTATAATTTTTTTTTTAGAGTTCATACCGTTTTTCTTTCCGTGTATTTAATTTACGTGTTTAATCACCCCTCGGCATTTCTAACGCTAACGCCATTGCTGCAAGGGCTGCTACCCGAGAACGCGTCCAAAACCGAGATGTCAGTTTGACATTGTCATTGTCAAACTGATAGCATCCATCAGGGCAGAAAGAAAAAGAATCCGTGCAGACTGAAAATTTTATTTGAAAAGTGGCTTAGCTTTCCTGCTTTTCTCGTAAGTAACGATTGACTACTCAGAAAGAAAGAAGAGAAATAAATTCAAAACAATAAGAGCAATTCTGATGATCGATTCCTAATTCAACTATCTTTTATTTCAGCTCGATAAACAAATCACTCTTCGTCGACGACTGATCGGATGTAATCATTCAGGAAGGCCGGTGCCCGCTTTGCACGCGTCGGTCGCTCCGGTGTGTCAGTATGCTGTGCTTGCTGCTCGTCGTGCTTCCGGGAGGCTTTGTGCGGTGATTTCGACGAATCTTGTAGACCATCTCCAGTATCGCGCCATGGTTGGACCTTCTTAGTCTGGGTTACGTGTCGCTTGGAAATCTTTCCCTTTCCGTCGTTAAGAACAAGGCTGCCATTTCGTTCCTCCGTTACGGTGTAGCGCGTCGGGGAGAATCGCGAATCTCCTTTTGTGCGATTAGGCCTTTCGATGACAACTTCATCTCCAGGCTTAACCTTGCAGAGGCGGGCACCGCGCCGAGCATCTTCACGTTGTTTACCTGCTAGTTTGGCCACACGATCTCTGTGTTGTAGAAGGTCCTCGTCGAAGTCAGACTTGCTATGCTGGAGCAAAGGCAGTCCACGTTTTATTTTTCGCCCGTACATTACCTCTTCAGGTGGAGCTTTTGTAATGCTGTGGGCAGCTGCGTTGTGGGCGTTTACTGCTTTCCTTAGTTCATCAACGTAATTTGTTTTGTTCGCTGATGCAGTTGACATGGCTTTGTTTATCAGTTTCATATAACTTTCTGCCAAGCCGTTTTGCTGCGGAAACAAAGGCGTCGAAAAAGTTACAGTAATGTCTCGTTGTTTACAATATGCAGCAAAATCTTGTCCGTTGAATGGCGGTCCATTGTCCGTTTTGATGATTTTAGGGAATCCTTCTTTCTGGAACACGTCGTCAAGGACTGTCCTGGTGCATTCAAATTTGGTCGATTTGACTGTTCTGGCGATTATATATCTTGACTTGTAATCGACGATGACTAAAATAAGAATCCCTCCAAATTTGACATAGGGTCCATTGAAATCTAAAGCAACTGTATTCCAGGGCGTTTTTGGGGCGAATACTCGTTGCATTGGCGTTGTTCTTTCGGGTTTGCCGTTAATACAGCATGTTTCGCACGATTGAACCCAGTCTGTGGCATCCTTCGGCATTCCAGGCCACCATACACGTTGTCGCAGGATACTTTTCATCTTGGCTATGGACGGATGACCCTCGTGTGCCACCTCCAAAGCGTGCGATTGGAGTACTTTCGGTACAATTGCGCACCCGGTTTTAACGATAATCCCATCCAGAGTGTACAAATCATTTTCAACTGCACGATACTTTCGCAAATCGTCAGGCCAGATTCCCGTTTCCAGAGCCTTGATCACCTGCTGTAAAGTTTCATCTTGGTCCGTAGCGCTTCTTATTTCAGCTTCCGTTAGGAATCCAATTGAGTTGGCCTCAAGGGTGGCTATTTCCCATGGGCTGCTTTCATCATCGAATGGGGCGTCCTTCCCAGTGTAGAGCCTGGATGGTGGGTCAGCGATGTTATCAGTACCGCGCACGTATTCGATATCGTATCGATATGGGCTTAGTCTGAGGGCCCATCCATCAGCGCGTGTCAGTGCTCTCCTTGAATCTTCCCTTGACCTGTTGAGTATGAATGTGACGCCTTGCGCATCTGTACGAAGAATAAACCGCCGACCGAGAAGGAAATAGGAAAAATGTTCCACCGCCCATACTACTCCCAACGCTTCTCGTTGGTTCTGTGCATATTTCCTTTCGGTTGAAGTCAGGGCCTTGGATGCGAAGCTTATTATGCGAGGTGCTTGACTAATTCCCTCTTGGACAAGTACCGCTCCCAGTGCAACCGGAGAAGCGTCAGTGTAGAGGACAGTTTTGTCGTTTTCCGAAAAGAACCCTAGTGATACCGTGCAGTCGATAATGCGCTCTTTGACCAATTGAAATGCTTTTGTCTGTTCTGGTCCCCATGTCCATGATTTCGTGGTTGTCGCCGCCCATAATGGACTCGAGATGTCAGCGAAGTTTTTCAAGTAGGGGCTGAGGTATGACGCCAGCCCTAGAAAACTTCGGAGCTCTGACAATGACGCTGGTTCTCTGAAATTCCGTACGCTTTTGACTTTTTCATTGTCGATATGAAATCCTTTTTCATCGAGCTCATGGCCAACGAACTGCAGCTTGGTCCTGTCGAACTCGCACTTAGCTGTGTTTAGAGTCAAATTGTTTGCCCTTAAGATCTGTAATACCTTAGTGACAGTTTTATGCAGACCTTCTAGTGTGTCCGAAAAGATCAAAAAATCATCGATGTACACGATTATGTTATCGCCAACATCCTTCAGAATTCGGACCATCTCACGCTGGAATATTTCTGGCGCACAGTTCACGCCAAACATGAGTCTGGTGTATCTGTACATCCCGTCTTCCGTCATGAAAGTTGTTAAATCGCGCGATTGTTCGGACAGTTCCAAGTGATAAAACGCATTTTGCAAGTCTAGCTTCGTGAAAAATCTCGCTCCGTGAAGCTTGACTCGCATGTCTTCGAGTAGGGGCAATCTAAAGTATTCACGGTTTATCGCTCGATTCGGGGCGCGCATGTTAACCACGAGGCGGAAATCGTTTCGCCCTTTGGCCACGGCTGACATGCCGCTTATCCAGTTGGGGGCGGAGGTAACTTTCTCTATTACTCCTTGAGCTTCCATCTCTAGTAGTCTTTGGCGGGCTGCTTCCCTAAAATCAGTATGATTATTGTAACGTATTTGCGCAAATAATTGTCGCTGGCTATGAACATGTATGATTCCTGGTAGAAGTAAGTTCACCCTTTCTTTCTACCTGCTTGAACAAGCTGTAAATCAAAAGTCATTCGATCGTGAAGCGATAAATTCCATATTGTTGCAATTAATTGACAATACTTGAAAGTTAATGCTGATTGTTAAACTAAAATGGTGGAGTTCTACAATAAACCTTTGTGGATCATAAACTACCATATAAAGGAAAGAGATAAGTGCGTTCTATGCCAGCGATTTTCCTATGTGAATGTTACGCTATGTTGTATCTTACCTGTACGCAGCTGGTACATTATAATAGGCGCTTTTGGTTGGCGGAACTGATGGGTCAATACTGAATTTGACCTTCACCCCGGGCATTTTTGGAAACTTCGCCTTGTTCTGAAGCTCACAGTTGTTGATTCTGCCTCCTATATGCAGCAATCCCATGTCACTCGATGTAGAGCGCCCAAGGAGTGACCTTTTTCCTTTTGGAACCACGTGAAATATGGCAGTTATGTTTGGTGCTGTCGAGTTTGCAGTTGTGATTTTGGCTTTGATACTGCACTCGACCATCATCGGTTCTTGGGATCCGTAGGCATGTAACTTCTCACTGGGTGCATTGACGATTTCCAGCGTTGCTTTGCCCATTCGGAACTCTTGTTTTAGTTCCATCCAGTCACTCCCACCAATAACATTTACGTCTGCTCCCGAGTCAATTAAGAAGCGTATGGGGGAAGATGAACCGATGGAACAGGTAATCATGGCGTCCTCGAGTGTAAGAGCATTAATCAGCTAGATTAGAGATAATGTGACAAATGAACAGTGAACAAATTTATCGTATGAGTTCAACGAATATGATTTTATTTGCGCTAGTTCAATAATAGTATACCATGAAAAGAAAACAAACTTGAACAAATCAGTTCTCATGTATTACCTGTTTGCTGTCCTGCTTATCGCCACCTGAATTGTCAGTTCTGTTGGACAGCCTGTCGAAGCTTGGTCCGCTCTGCATGATATTGACCTGTTTCTGACGACAGACCGCCGCGTAGTGGCCACGTTTGCCACAGACGTTGCAATTCCGGGTTAGTGCGGGGCACTGTCCGTTCCTGTGGTTGAAATGGAGACAACGAGTGCATCGTTCACGCTGTCCCTGTGATCCTCGGTAGTTTTCGCCACTACGTTGATGCTTGGGTGGTGGTCCGCCCGCTCTGGTACCGTTGCTTGGGCGCTTCCGGTTCAGTTGATCATATGAGGGTCCTCCACGGTGGCTCCTGATTGCGAGAACGTTCGGTTCATCCTGCTGCCTAGTTTCGGACTCGTAAGTTTCATCCTGGGTGGCCGACTGGACGATGAAATTTGTATCGTGGCCATATATTCTGGCCTGTTTTACCAATTCACGATTTCTGAGGCCTGTGAGGAGCTGCGCTCGTACAAATCTGTCCTCGTCGATATAGTTGCACGATCTCACCTTGCACATCAATCGTGAATGGAACGAGACTGCCGATTCGCCAACCTCTTGTTTCATTCTCGAAAACGCTTCGTGTTCGGCGGAGGTATCAGTCATCGTTCGCAGGTAGTCCTGGATGTTAGTCACGAATGTTCTGTAGCAGTTAGAGTTCGAAAGGCTTGGACGCAATTTAGCCGCTTTTACGATCCCTTGTAGCTCATCGCCCATGGATAGAAACAAAAGTTGGGTCCTTTTAACCGGGTCGTTCACGTTGTTCAAGGAAACCGCTACTTCGAACTTTTCAACGTAACGGTTCCACTCCTCCCACATCTTACTTGATGCGATACCGCTTGGGAATGGCTTCAAGTGATCCCACCGAATGTTTGAGGGCGTATTTTCGCTGTTTCCGCGTTGATCTACGTCGTTCGATAATTTCCAGCTTTTATCCACGTCGTCACTTGGTATCTGACCAACATTTGCTTGGAATCGGGTCAGGGCATTACTCATTGTTATATTACCTTGAATTCGAACCCACCTTGCTACTAAATATCTACCATACCTATTTGAATAACCCCCAGCCCTATGACATGTATGTGAACAGAAAACGAGAATAAAAATCAGTCTTTGTAGAACTACGAACCCACCCGGTTTGATTTGTAAACATGGTGTCAGTGCGGATGTTTTTTTCGCGAAAGTAGTTCTTTTTATTTGCAAATCTGCTTGACCGAATAGCAAGCATTCGAATAATAACTTGCGGAAAACTATAAACAGTATTTCGAAACTCCCGCCGCGGAAACCGATGGCTCAAAACAGTGAGCATCATCCGGCTGGAATTGCGCAGCAGCAGCAGCAACTGCCTGGAGCCCTAGCAGGGGGAATTGCGCAGCAACAACAAGCAGGACAAAACATGGCGGCAGTACCGATCATCAACAGTGGTATCCCTTTTCCAACGCCACTAGAACTAAGCGGAAATCTGAGGGAAAACATAGCAAACTGGAAGGATGCGTTCGAAAACTACCTCATCGCCTCCGGTGTCGAGTTTTTGGACGAACGCGTCAAAGTGGCGACCTTCAAGTCGGCTTTGGGAGCAGAGGCGAGGAAGATTTTTAACTTGTGGCCTCTCCAGCAGCACGAACGAGACACGGTGGCTGCGTGTATGGATGCGTTGTCTCGAAACATGATCCCGCAGCGCAACGTAAAACTAGCTCGTTATGAGTTTTATCAGTGCCACCAGAACACCGGCGATGAAATCAATCAACCGGAAACGATGATGCAGTTCATCAACCGGGCACGCGAACTCATCAAAGATTGTAACTTCGGTGCCATGGAGGACGAGATGCTGCGGGACAAGATTATTACCGGCATCATGGATGTACCACTGAAGAAGCGTTTCATTGAGCAGCCAAATTTGACAGCAGCACTGGTGATCCAGCAATGTCAAACCGAAGAAGTGACCCGTGAAGAAATGGTGCGGAACCAGTGGATGGAAACACAGGTCCACTCGATAAACAGATTGACGGGAGCAAAACCAAAACAGAAACAGTGTTTGTTTTGCGGGAGGAAATACCACGGCAACCTCTCTGATTGTCCAGCCCGAGGTGCTATCTGCAATTTCTGCGGTTTGAAGAACCATTTTGCTGCAGTGTGTAAGAAGAAGAAGGAACAAGCGGGCAGCAGTAGTTCAGGAAGAAGATCGACGAAAAAAGTGAACACCTTGGAGGCGGAAACAGTCCAGCGATGCGAATCGGAAGGTTCGGGCGATGAGGAGTCTGTGGTCATGGTGCAGTATCTCTATGGAGTGGAGCAGGAAAACGACAAACTGCTCAGAGCGAGCATCACTTTCATCGACAGCAACGAAGTCCAACGTCAGGTGCGATGCGTGCTAGACTCTGGAGCATCCTGCAACGTGATTGGTCGAAGCAACGTGATGAAACTACTGGGAGTGAAACAGCTGCGTCTAGACAACGACAAAGCCGTTTTCAAGGTCTTCGGAGGTGGAACGTGCAAGTCGCTGGGAAGAACCAAGGTTGATTGTGTGTATAACGGCGCACCGTACAAGATGGTTTTCCACGTCGTCGACTTCGACCAGCCGCCAATCTTGTCGTGGAGGACATGCTTGGATCTGAAGCTCATCCAGGTATGTTTTGCACTTTCAGAGGGCCAAAAGTCAACATCGAAACAAATCATCGATCGATTTTCGGACGTTTTCACCGGCCTAGGAAAGCTCGAAGGTTCAGTTCATTTGGAAGTAGACGAAGGTGCCAAGCCAACAGTTCAGCACCCACGTCGTATTGCTGTGACGCTCAGAGAGGAGCTACACCAGGTTTTGACAGATATGGAACACGACGGTATCATTGCGCCAGAAAAGCAACACTCCGACTGGGTCAGTAACCTTGTCCTGGTTAAGCGGAATGGGAAATTGAGGGTATGTATTGACCCTGTTATGCTGAACAAAGCGTTAAGAAGACCTCGCTACCAAATGCCAACGTTGGATGAGCTGCTTCCAGAGCTAGCCAATGCGAAGGTGTTTACAACTGTCGACGCACGGTCAGGATTTTGGCAAATCCAACTGGACGAAGAAAGTTCAAGGCTCACCACTTGCTGGACCCCGTTTGGCCGTTACAAGTGGTTACGGATGCCGATGGGAATAACATCAGCGCCTGAAATTTTCCAGTTAAAAGCACACGAAGCCATTCAAGGATTACGGAACGTAAGAGCATTGATGGACGATTTTTTGATTTTCGGTTGTGGTACCACGGTAGCTGAAGCAGTAGCGGACCACGATAAGAATCTTGAAGCCTTTCTCCGAAGAATGCGTGAAAAGAACCTGAAACTGAATCCGGATAAAATCAAGCTTTGCCAGGACAGTGTGCGGTTTTTTGGTCATACCCTAACAGCAGCAGGAGTGAAACCGGACTCGGAGAAGATCAGCAGTATTACGATGATGGCTGTACCCGATGATGTCATGGCGGTTCAACGATTTTTAGGAATGATCACGTACCTGTCTCGTTATCTACCTAGTCTTTCAACAGTGGCTGAACCTCTTCGACGTCTGACATACAACGATGAACCTTGGACGTGGACAAGCCAACAACAAGCAGCCTTCGAACTTCTGAAGAAAATGATAACAACAGCTCCAGTCCTGCGTTACTTCGATGCCTCGAAATCGACGGTGATCCAATGCGACAGTAGCAGCGTAGGACTAGGTGCTGTTCTTCTGCAAGAAGGCCAGCCAGTCGTCTACGCGTCGAAGACCTTAAGTGCTACTGAACGCAGATACGCGCAGATTGAAAAGGAAACCTTAGCAATTCTGTTCTCATGTCGGAAATTTGAAACGTACATCCTGGGGCGTCCAGTAACCGTTCAGACAGATCATCAACCGTTGATCAAAATATTCCAGAAACCGCTGACAGAGGCACCATTGCGTATCCAGAGAATGCTTTTAGGCCTACAACGGTACAACATCACCTTGCAGTTTACTCCGGGGAAAGAAGTTGTCATCGCGGATATGCTATCCCGGGCGGCAGTTTCGAGCAACGATGAGACCAGTAGAGAAATCTACGATATCTACGGGATCGAGGCCATCAACGCTGTGGAGTATTTGCCAATTTCAGATGACAGAGTAGAGCAGATTCGAAGAGCATCGCAAGAGGACCCGGATATACAAGCCATTATCCAGTATATTATCAACGGGTGGCCTGCTAGGTGTGACGCGGTTCCGGACCATCTCAAGGTTTATTGGAAATACAAACCCGAGCTCAGCACACACAATGGATTGGTTTTGCGATGCGATCGAATACTGATTCCATACAGTCTGCGAAGAGATATGCTGGAACGTCTTCACCAATCCCACTCTGGTATTGAAGCAACCATTCAATTGGCGAAGGATACCGTATTTTGGCCGGGCATACGGGATCAGATTAAGCAGCGCATCCAGAGTTGCGATGTCTGTGCAAAATATTCGGCCAACCAGAGTCCACAACCCATGCAAAGCCACCAAATTCCATCGTACGCTTACCAGAAAGTGTCTATGGACTTGTGCGAATGTGAGTTCGAAAATCAGAAACGGATCTTCCTTGTCACGGTGGATCATTTTTCGGATTACTTTGATGTCGACGAGCTGAAGACTCCGAACACAGCAGCAGTGATCCAGGCGTGCAAACGGAATTTCGCTAGATTCGGAATACCTCAAGAAGTGTCCAGTGATGGTGGTCCACAGTTCATGAGCCAGGATTTCAGCCATTTTGCTACAACGTGGGGATTCAAACACAGTGTTTCAGCCCCGTTTCATCAACAGGCAAACGGCAAGGCCGAGTCTTCTGTGAAAATTGCGAAGCTGCTCTTGAAAAAATCGCGTGAGTCTAAACAAGACTTCTGGAAACTACTATTGCAATGGCGAAACACCCCCAACAAAATTGGATGTTCTCCAGTTCAACGTCTATTCAACAGAAGAACTCGTTTCGATGTCCCAATGTCCGAATCAAAATACGCCCCGAAGCTTGAAGAAGGTGTTAAAGAGAAGATCGTGAAGTGCAGACAGCGTACTAAGTCCTATTACGACCGAAAAGCACGTCGGCTTCCGGATTTGGAGTTTGGACAACCAGTATTTGTGAAGATGAAACCTACAGATAAGGAATGGCAGCGGGGAACGGTTGTTGACCCAATAACCGATCGTTCCACCGTAGTTTCGGTTGGAGATCGAGATTACAGACGCGACAATACTTGCATTAAATCAGCACATCCCTCGTCCGCTGTTTCCAGACCAGACGAACTGAAGTGGTCCGAACCGGATCTTCCGAAGTCCACAGATCAACCGACACCCGTAGCAGACAAACCCGGACCCGGAGGTGACATCTTTAGACCAAGACGAGTGGTGCGCTTACCGAAGCGATTCGAGGATTTTGAAATGTCCTAGGTAAAGGACGATTGTTTCTTTTTATAAAAGGGGGGATGTTATATTACCTTGAATTCGAACCCACCTTGCTACTAAATATCTACCATACCTATTTGAATAACCCCCAGCCCTATGACATGTATGTGAACAGAAAACGAGAATAAAAATCAGTCTTTGTAGAACTACGAACCCACCCGGTTTGATTTGTAAACACTCATGTCCGCAATCATTCTCTCCATTCGATCAAATCGTTCGGAATTGGCACGTTCGGATGCTGTTTTGTTCAAATCCTTTTGCGGTGGTGACTCCGGGGTTGATGGAGGTTCGGATGGCGATCTTGTCGAATATGATGATGAAGTCGATGCTTCGCTGTAAGAGTCGGAGTCATTTCCGTCGGTACTAGCGCTACCTGTTTTCGGGTCATCGCCAGTGTCGGTCGATGTGTCATCAGAGTCGCTGTTTGGTGTTGCATGGTTTCCCGTTTCGCCGATGCTCGTCGTATTGCCACTAGTGTTTGGTCTGTCGTCTTCATCGTCGTCCGACTCGTAGTCAACGATGCGGCGAACGTACTTTCCTTTTTCAGCCATGACTCAATTAAGCTGTGTTTTGCTGGGAGCTTGCTTGATTCTTGCCTGTAGGGAATACACACAAGCAATCGAAGTTAGTTTGTTGTAATTTTCAGGGAGCGCGATTTTTGGAAATCCGCTTCACTTTAACGGAGCGCAATCTTTCAAATTCGCTTCACTTTAACGGAGCGCAATATTTTAAATTCGCTTCACTTTAACGGAGCGCAATATTTTAAATTCGCTTCACTTTAACGGAGCGCAATATTTTAAATTCGCTTCACTTTATTGGAGCGCGATTTTGAAATCCGCTTCACTTAATTTTCCATTTTATAGCGCAGTATTTCCGACTCGCTTGATAACATTTCTGTTTGTCCTGCGTGGTTGTTTTTGACCCGATCAGCACGGTTTAGCAAACCTGCTCAATAATCGGCGGTTTTGATCTGATAAACGTCGATTTACAGCTTGTGCAGCGCGATTTTAGGAATCCGCTTTGCATAATTTGTTCAACTTTAAACACATTTCCACTTAATTACTTCAACGCGGCTTCGCGGTTTCCTGCGGTTGATCCACTAATTTTCGATCTTTGTTTAGCTTCAAACTCACTTTTTGCTTGCTTTGACTTCGAGTGGTCCCTTTTCCCGAGTATTTTCACTAGATTTTATAGGAATTTTGGTTCTTTATTTGAGTTACAAGCGAAAAATCGTGTAACACCTGGTAGGATCCGCCATTGTGAAACGCTAAATCTGTACAGGAAAAGGGATCACTCCGCCAAATACGTTCACACACGTCTTACCTGCTTGCTGGTAGAAAGCCGAAAGAGGATGATGCAATGGCGGTTGCGAGCATGAGCTAGTGCTGGTGGTGCTCACGGTGAGTGCCCATGTACAGGGTTGCCCGTCAATGTTCAGTCCACGTTACACTACATGTTGAGTGCCCATTCTTGCACCACACAGTTCTGTATGGCTTCCAAGTACTGTGACAAAATATCCTGGTTTAGGATGCTTACTGTACTTGTTAACTGATAGGAATTCCGCAGCTTTGGTATTCGATGCCGGACCATGGGGTCTGTCCCACGGAACTGCGTGACTGCTGTGGACATGTGGATCGCTAGTTTAACTCGTAGTTGGTCCTGGAGCTGTGAGTGCAGTCGAATCACGACTCTCACTTGCGTCCGATGCTGGATAGAAGATGCCACTAGAACTTCTTCTCGACGTATCACTCGGCCTTGTCCTCTCCTCTCCCAATTCCCTCTGCACTTCCAACTTGATGTATTCCACTTCTGCAGTGGGTAGCATATTATGATACATAATTCTTGCTGCCGTGTGTACAGCTTGTTCAAGTCAAGTTGGTTCGCAAAGCAAGGGAATCTCTCTTTGAACCTTCTATCCTCGTGCAGACAAAGTACCAGCGAACTACGTAACATATTCATCTCCCTAGTCCACATGAACCGCAGCCGCCTCGACCGCCTGCTGAGGTGAGTGACTGACATCGATCAGCCCCAGCAGCATCGGCAGGTACAGCATGACCTTGGTGATTGCTATTGCTGCCGTTTCCCGGGTAGATGAAAAGAGCTCAATAATAGCATATGTTGATATGGAGATCAAAAAGTGATATTGGTTTGATTGATATAAGAGATAAAAGATCTTAAAATAATATCAAAAATTTACTCCTGGTACATCATCATCATATCATGTTTAGATATTGTAAGATCTAACCAATAGCAGCGATCTATTGGTTTGATATTGAAATATCAAATTTTGATATTGTTCAGATATTCCAGGAACATTTTTTTAGATTTTTTTTTCAGATCTTTTATCTCTTTGATTGACACAATATCACGTTTTGATCGTCAGTATTTCACCTCTACTTCTGCTCTGTGTTCGTCATGTTCTACACATGGTTATGGTCTACACACCCCGAAAGTTTCGTTGTAATCTGAGAGGGCGCTACCAACTCCAAATACGATTTGAGGCAAAATTCGTCATTATCTTCAGTAACAAGGATTTCAGCCAAGGGTTGGTTCTGCTCGGTAAAAGGACATGTTTATTTTATGATAAAAGATGAAATGTATTTAACATGAGATACAATTCTGCCCTTCAAAGCTTTCTCAGGGTTCTGCTTTCACTTTTAATGGAAAAAATATACGGGCAAATTGATGCTATCCGCATATTTTCAACCCACAAGCCAACAAAGATATCAGAAAGCTCCCAAAGGGTTAACCAAACATGACCTTCCCGCCCATAAATGCCTCTATCCAAGCCAAGACCGCATCCCTAATAACCGATTTTCATTTTGATAAGTTCGTTGCTATTGCTATTCGCCCTCTATTGGCGAAGCAACTTCTGCCGTAAATATCGACAGTTCCCCACTGCTGGTACTTTTTCCATTGGGACCATCTGCTGGCCTCCTTATTAGCGTCGTAGCCGTCGTCGTCGTCTTCATCGTCATCGTCATCCCGAGGGATGAAAGCGTGCAAATTAACCGCAAACCACGGCCAACAACAACCAACTGGATCGCACGACAGCCCGAGTTGTCCAGGGAAAGAACCCTTTCTGCACAATTCGCCGCACTCCGTTTGAGATTGTTTGTTTTTCTCAGTCATCATCGGGAGGGAAGATTCGCCACCCACCCACCTAATTCGTTCACCTACACAGAACCTTCCTCGAAGGCAGGTTGAATTCCTCTGCCATATTGCACAGCAGGGACTTTTTCGCATTTCGGGTCGGGGGTGCGGGTGGCTCGGGATCGATCGTCACAGAAGTCGTTGTCGCGCTCAGCAAGCAAAAAAAAAATAGAGAAATAGAACGCAGTTTTTATTTCGCACTAGAGATCGAAGATAAAACAAACAATTCCGGTGAATTCTTTGCGAATGAAGAAGATGAGCCGTAAAGATATCGCTTTGATTTAAAGATGGGTTGGGACCAGCTAGCGTATCAAGATTGTTCCCTGCATTATTTTGAGGTAAAAATGTGATGGTATAGCCCTGAGGACATACAAATCATTGACGCAAGATCAGTACTCTGGGCAGCATCACCACTGCCATTATTGGTTGTAGCCTTAATATTTCTTATAACAACCTCGAGGTATTTGCATAAAGTTAGTGGGGTGAACGCTCTTGTAGTGGTGGTAGCGAAAAATCAAACTAAAGCCCACAATTATTTTAAGATTTTTTTTTTGGGCCACTCTTTTGAATACTTCTTTGTTCATTTTTTTCTAAGAAATGCTTCTACAATAGCTTTGACAACTTCTTCAGACATTTCTCCTAGAATTTGTTTGGAAATTCCATCTGCAATTGGTTTTTGATTTCTTTTGACAAATCTGTTAATTACTTTAGGAGATTATTTAACCTACATTGACAATTCTTCGCTAATTCCGTGAGAATTGATCGGGTTTTTTTTTATTCTTCAATCACTTAACCTAATTTACTCTTTTTTGTCCACTAGGGCACTGCGTGAGCGATTCCAAATGGAAGCTGTACTTACAATTTGTACAGCGCCTAAATGTATTCTATTCTAATTCTACTATATCCAACTGGCTACCGTTGCGCTGCTTTTACTTTCTACCCTATCATGGTAGAATGATGAGCACGAGGAAGCTGATGTGGGGTCTATTATGAGTTACCGTTCGCCGATGTCTAAGTTTCCGGGTCCATTTGAGCCATTGGCTCAGAAGAGGGTCAATGTCAGCTGCTCTCAGGGGGAAAGAGCAACTGACGAAAGTGCCGGGGCTGGGAGCGAACCCATGACCATCTGCTTATGAAGCAAACGTGTAGCCACTACGTCACGGGCCCCGGCAGGATTGATCGGGTTATTCTCTCAGCTTTTCCTTTGGAAACTGATTCGAAGAATTTTCTGTGAATTATTGTGTGAAAATCTTTGGAATTACCTTTGGCGGAATATTTTCGGCAAACTTTTATTGGAAAATTCTTCAGGAAAATTGCTTTGGAAATTCAACAGGCAACTACTAGGGCAGTTCCTTCATTATTTCTTTCAGCAGATTCTTCGAGAATTTCTCATGCAATCCCTTTGGTAATTTATCTGGCAATTACTTTTGTGTTTATTCGGTAGGTTCTTTGGAAATTCATTCGGCAGAAAATTCGTAAATTTCTCGGGTAATCTTTTGGAAATTTCTTTGGTAATTGCTTGTAGAATTCCGTCTTTTATCACTTTGTTAGTTTCAAATTTCTAGCGTTAATAAGAAAATAAAAAAATACAAAAGAATGACCGAAAGAAATCTCTAAGAACTTACAAAAAGAATATCCAAAAACTTTAATCATTGCCAGAGAAGTTCCCAAAGAATTTGCCAAAATATATCATCAAGCAATTTCCATAACCGTAATTACTAAAGAAACTTTCTAAAAATACCGTGTAAGTTTCTAAAGGTACTACCGAAAGATTTTCAAAAGTTATTGTCGTAACAAAATTTTCAGAAACAGCCCGATCTCTCAAAAGACTTTCCAGTGGAATATTCATAGGAATAGTCGAAGGAATTCCCAAAGGAATTGTGTTAGAAAATTCTAAACACATTTCCAGAAAATCAAACAATGAATTTGCTGACGGAATTGCAACAAAAAATATAAAAAATAACTAATCGGGAAGAAATGTTACAGTATTGCCAAAGCAAGGAATTTACAGAAAAAAAATATCGGAGAAATTGCGGAAGAAATTTCCAAAGGAAATTATCGTTATTATCAAAGGAATTCCACATGAAAAGCCGAAAGAAATCTAAAAAAACTGCTCAAAGAATCCCCAAAACCTTTGCAAAATTATTTTTCAAAAAAAAAAAATAAAATAAAACAAACAATCTGGACGAATTTTTGAAAAAAAAAATTAAAGGTGATGAGAATTGCCAAAAAAGTCCCCGCAGAAATTGGCAAAGAAGTTCCTAAAGAGATTTCCTCATAATTTCTCAAAATAACAGCCGAAAAATGAGATGCAGAAGAGTTTTCTAAGGGATGAATCAATTTCCAAAAGAAAGGTCGAAGCAGTTTCCAAAGCCAAAAAATGCCAGATGAAACTGCTAGAAAGTTTTCAAATAATTTGTGTGGAAAATTGGATTCTTTAGGGGTATCTAGATTGTTCCATAATCGGAATCTTTGCCCAGACATAAGTTGAAATCCAAAATTTCATAATTGTTGGTGGCCAGGAACTATTTTTTAAAATACTTTTAAAGTTTGTATGGAGAAAATTTTCGGGGCGAAGCGTCATTTTATCGATTGAACTGTCATTCTATCCGCGGAAATTTAATCTGCTTTGTTTATTTAACCATCAAAACAAAGAAATGGAAGACAATACAATAATGTTCAATCAGTTTTCAATAAAAAAAAAGCACTTTTGATTAGGCTATGGAATATAGCAGTATTTTATACACTAAACAACCCAAATTCTTAGGAGAGGTTTCGTTTTCCTAAAAAATCGAAAACTTTCATTCTTCTAACCAAATTTACTGGTTTAAAATGGTCCAGAACCATGAGATGTGTTTAGACCAAACTCGTTGCACATTTCAACACTTGCATAATATAGTGAGTGAATTACGATCTTTTTTTTTTTTTGAAGGAAGCTTTCTTCTCAGTCTGTTAGCACAACTCTTCTAAGTGAATCAGAACGCGTTATGTACGACACGAGGACTAACCTGGTAGCTTACTACAACACAAGCACCACGTAGTGAGTGAATCTTGAAAAAACTTATTTTCTATGTGATAGCTCTAAGTTCCCTGTTCTCCTTCTAAGTGGTCCAGAACGCGAGATCGAAGCGTTATATCTTAGTCTAAACCGGTAGCTCATTACAACATTAGCCGCACGTAGGGAGTAAATCTCGAACTAAACTGCTTTTATGTGAAATAGGGTGTCCCAAGTAACACACATGTTATATAAAAGTTACGACAGCGCAAGTTTTGGTTGTATAGAAGTTTATTTTACGTTATTTCAACACAATGTTAGAATTACGTAAAATAAACTTCTATACAACCAAAACTTGCGCTGTCGAAACTCTAATATAACATGTGTGTTGCTTGGGGTCCCAAAAATGCACATACTCATAAATCTTGGGGGCTCACCCTGCAAAGCATGTTAGAAACAGACATTTGTATGACAACAACTTTCAGAAATGACGTGTAGTTGACCGGTTTTCGCTGTTATGTATTTCCAAAAAAAAGAATTTTTACCGTACCAAAATTGGCAAAAACTACCATTTTTATATCTGTTTACAGATTAATATATATTGAAACTACTATCTAAACTACTTAGGAAAAATAAGTAAAAAAATATTGAAAGTTATTTCGAGCATTTGTTGTACACATTAGGCCATATGAATAAAGTTGAGTAAATACTCTTTACTAAATCTCTGTGAAGCCGTGGAGCAAATCTCTGTGAAACTTCACAGAGATCTGAGTAAAGGATATTTACTCAGCTTTATTCATATGGCCTATTGTCTACATTCTTGAATCTTCCGGTTTCCCCGGAAAAGTGGTCAGATCGTTTCATTTTCATGTCATTATTTTGGACACGAATGCCAACTTATTTGGTAAAGTGTCTTTAATAAAATATAATAATAATAATGTCATTATTCGTTTTTATCGATTTTGAACCTATCTAACGACATCTTCATCATTTTATTTCTTCTAGAACTGTTCTGGAAATCTTCCAGTAGTTCCTTCTGGAATTTCTTCAGATATTTCTTCTGGATTTCGTGCAATATTTCTTCCCATATTCCTCAATGAGTTTTTTATTGGATTTTCCAATGAATTCTTTCTGAGATTACCCTGGAGATCCTGGTGGAATACCTCCAAAATTTCATTACTGTTCTGTCTTAGTTTCCTAATGTTTCCCTTCTCAAAAACTATTGTTTTTCCTTGTCTTCAAAAATTGTTGTGTCACTAACAATATAAAAAATATCTGGGAGTTCCCTCTGAGAATTTCAGGAAAAAAATGTTTCAAGAATTTGTTTTCTCATACTCCTCAAGAAATTCTGCGATCCCTGGATGAGTTCCTGGAATTCCTTCTACTGAAGTTCCTTCTGGAATCGAGGAGAAACCCCAGAAGGAAATATTTTAGGAAACTCTGGATATTCTGGATATTCTGAAGTAATAGAGTGAAAGCTATTTACTCTTCTATGACACGAATGCCACAATAATGGTAAAGTGTCGTTAATAAATAGTAATAATAATATTTACTCTTCTAATGATTGCTCTCAGTTGGCGCCAGCAGTGAAAAGTGTTGACAAGAACCTTTATAACATCTAGTTTCTAGAACTGACAGCTCGGCAGCAACACTTGAATTCAATCCATCGTCTGTGCTACTCTCGGTTGTCAAATTTCTCAAATTATCACCTCAAGCTCACGGAAGCATGGTAGTCAAAATCTGTCAAATCTTATGGAAAAATCGCAAAAAACATTAATTGTTGGAAAACGGGAAAGTTTTGTGAAAAGTTAGTGAATAGAAATCAAGAATGGTTTGAAAAGGCAACTTTTTGTGTTTACTTCATGTTCCGGGACACCTTCTTGATCGAGAAAATTCGATTTTACTACCACACAAAAAAGAGCCATCTGTTATATTTTTTATATGTTGGAATGTCGATCTATCGCAGAAGATCTGTAAGGATACCTGAAGGAATTCCTTGAGGATCCTTCTGAAGCTTCTACAGTTTTTTAGGAATTGCTTCTTGTGTTCCTCCAGATATTTATCCAGTGATTCTTCAAGAATGTTCATTTTAGATTTTCCAAAACTTCCATGAGCTATTCCTTTAGAGTTTTATCTGGGATATTTTCAAGATTCTTCCTGTGATTCGGGAATTCAATATCTTTTGTAATCCTCAAGAATTTCCTCCCAAGATTATTCAAAGAACTCCTTCTGCGATCCTTCAACAATTTTCTTCGGGATTAGGAAGTATTTCTTCGGAATTTCTTCGGGATTAGGAAGTATTTCTGAAAAAAAAATTCAAAAATAATCCCAGAATACAGAATAAAAGTCCAGTTTTAATCCCAGAGAGAGCTCCTTGAGAAGCGCAAACAGATCGTTTGCAGGACTCCTAGAGGAAATTTAAAAAAAAAACAGAAGGAACTTCAGGAGGAATACTAGAAGAAAATCCAGGGAGAACCCCAGAGAGAAATCCTGCCAGAAACTCGGAAGGATCTTCTGGAGGATTCCCAGGAAGATATCTGGGAGAATTCTACAGGATTTTTTTTTGGGAAAACAACTAATGGCACTGCAGGATACATACCAGGAGAAATAAATTTGTCAGGTAAATTCATGAAATTTGACATGTCGCAATGCAGGTTTCAAAAAGTTTCAGAAACTGGCCGATTCTCCGGGGGAACGAGGTGACCGGAAGAATTCAGAATGGGGTCAATGTGACCGGAAATGCTCTGCATAGCCTTCAATGAATTTGTCTCATTAATTCATAAAGATTAGCATGTCACAAAAGCTGGCCACTTCTGCGTCACTTCCTCGAGGAAATCATGTTTCTGGAAGATCCCAGAATGTGGCCAATGCGATCGAAAACGCTCTGAATAGCCTTCAATGAATAAGTCTCGTAAATTCACGAAGTTTGATAGGTCGCAAAGCAGGTTTCAAAATTAATAAAAAAACAGGCGTCTGCCATGAAGGAATCAGGTGCCGAGAAAATTTATTATGATTATGATTTTGATGCACTTTGCTGTTTCACTGATTATTTCTTAAATTTCACGTCTAAACATAAATCTTGCAATGGCGCACTCAACATTGATTGTTCTGCTTGCAATCACTCCGAATGCCTCCGAGCATGAAAATGTGCAAACGCACTTAACCGGAATGTACCATCAACGTCACCAGAGTGCATACGCCTCAATTCTGTCAACCATTGTGATTTTCTTTAGCAGGCATCGGAAGGTGTCATGCACAAACATCGTAACGATCAGTGAAAGTCATCTCAACAATTTCAACCGTTGAAACTATTTTAAACGTTTCACGCTTAGTGCAGTGCAAAAGAAAAGAGGAAAGCAACTATGTACCTATTACAACGTTACGTAATTTGCGCACTCTGCCCGAGGCAGTAAGCTAAATGCGAAACAGCCCCCTTGCTGCTGGTAAAATGGGAAAGCTCATCGTCTTCCAAGAGTCAAGGCGTGTTGTGTTCCCAAGCAACAATCCCGAATGAATGTTTCTGCCGGCAGTCTCGTTACTGTCTTGACCTAGTTTTTCCTCCAACTAACAACATCTTTCACTCAACTCGGATCCCGTTATTGTTGTTGATCCTGGGCCATAAAGCACGAGGAAAACTTGGCATTGCTTCCGTTTGCCGCCCCTCTCGCTCTCTTCTTCGTCGTCCTTCCTAATGAAGAAAGCATGCTCCTTCTTCCTACAGCGTGCAATCCAAAAGCCCATTTCATCAAACAAACTTGATGAAGATTTTTGCCATTCAATGCTGAGCCGGCTCCGTTCCTTCCGACCAGCTCCATCCTGCGTTTCTTAGCATCCGCCGTCCCATAGCACTGCACTGACTCTGACTGGCTGTGGTGCTCGCTCGGCTTCCGGGAAGTGATTGGTGGAGTGCCACAAGTTGTCACCATCACACATGTGTTTAGGGGAGAGCAAGCAACCATGCGTCTCCATACGTTCGCTGCATGTATGCTGTTTTGGAAAAGATGCTTGACTGGGGCAGTCACACAAACAGTGTGACGCATATTGCCAGTTGAATATTAGCTAGATAGATTCTTCTAAAAAACGCCTGATTATAATGACTTCAAAAACAGATTTAATAACATTGCTGGGACGCGATCCACAATGACACATTTTGAATCACCCTCCCTGTCGTCGGTAGCGCCAGCTAGCGGCCCAAACCAACAGGAAAAGGATGAGAAAGTGTAATTGCTGAAAGTTGACGCCAACGGCAACCGCTGTAGGAACTATATGCCAGCGCAGCACCAGCAGCAGGACAAAACAATTACCTGCCAGCAGTTGGAACTGATGGAATGTATATCCCCCCGTATCTGATAAACGCGAGTGAGCAAAACGGCTGAGGAAGTTTGAAAATGATTTGACGGGCAGGTACCATTTCGTTGCCATTGGAGTTTGTCTTTCTTTCGGGAATGAGATTTTGTCAACCTTGTGAAACAACAACTTTTCGAGGGGATGTGCTTGACAGGACGTGGTCTCCCGCAAGGATTATGTGTGTGGGAGAGAAGTTGTTTCCACCGCTGCTGCTGGAATGCTTTAATTTCGTATCGAGCGCGCAGCGCAGGGTTGCGGATAATCATGAATAGGAAAAGCTTTTCCGGAAAACTTACCATCTGTTCAGTTCATTCAAATATTGTTGGAGACTACGACACATGTTGTAGTAAGGTGAAGGACTCTTCTACCTGTTTTTCAACATCACCCCAGAAGCATGGCTTAACATCCCAAGCTTTACGAAATTCAGTCAACTTCTCTGCTTTGCATGACATGGAATTTGCATGACGCTTGTAGAAACTGAATAATATGGAAAAATTCTCGTTCCTGTGAATTTTCTGGGTTCAATTTCTGTTTCATATAAACTGAGCAAAATTACAACTCTTACTTAATCTTTTTTTCATAAAAGAATGGCCAGGGGTCGTCCCTTGATCGTTAAAAATAAGTGGTTTCAGTGAAATTTTAAAATGGTTTATAGATGTATCAAAGAGTTCCAAGGGGGTCTCAAGGTGCTTTAGGGGTTACATAATGTTTTAGGGGAGCAGAGGGAAGCATTAGGCGAGGAAACTTCAGGAGGCGTCAGACGGATACCCGTGAGTTTTGAAGGACTTCACAGGCTTTCCGGTGAGCACCATGTGATTTCAAAGGGGTTTCAGGACGTTTCAGGGTCATTTCATGGGTTTTATGAAGGGTTTCAAGAGAGATCCAGAGGGGATTAAAGTGGTTTCAAGGCGTTTGAAGGAAATATTGGAGGTTTTGTTGGGTTACAAAGCGTTCCGGGGTGTTTCAGAGGGATTTAAAGTGGTCACCGGAGTTTTTGGAGGCTTCGCATATGATAAGCTTCAAATCAATTTTAGAGGGAGGTATTTTAAGCCGTTTCAGGATATTTCATGGAGATACAGAATCGTTCCCAAAAACTTGAAGGAGCCGAACGCAAGCTTTAAGGGAGGTTCATCGGGTTTTAGGGAAGTTTCAAATACGTTCAAAGGCATTTCCAGACCTTTCAGAGGGGTTCCGAGGAGTACCCGGGGATTTCAGAGAGCTTTCAGGTAAGCTTTAGGTGAATTCGAAGGGGGGGGGGGGGGGGGGAGGGGGCGTTTCAAGACGTTAAATAGCGTTTCAGGGGTTTCAGAGAGATTCGCAAGAGTTTTAAAGGGCTTCACAGGCTTCAAGGGGTGTTCCTTATCCAAAGGGGTTTCAGAGGTATTTCTAGGCGTTTCGGAGATTTCTGTAGACATTCTAGGTAGTTAGAATGATTAGGCTTTTACACAAGAACTCTTTTCGCACATGATGGCTGGGACTGCATAAATAAAAATAGGCATAAAAACAGGGAAATTTATGCATAAATAGTGTTAAAGCTTTAAAAAGGGAATGTAATTCACAAGAACAGTTCTTGCTCCTGAGCATTTGAGGTGGGGCTAAGGGAGTTTCCACAAAGTTCTCAGAGAGCCCAGAAAAGGGGGTTCCAAGGGGTTTCATGATTGTTTTAAGGGATTGTTTCAGGGGATTTGAGGAGCCTTTTATTGGCGTTCTGACAGGATTTGTTGGCGTTTTAATAGGATTACGGGAAATTCAGGGGCATTTCAATAGTATTAAGGGGATTTCAGGGACGATTCAAGGAATTTTAAGGGTAATTCAAGGGATCTCAGGAGCCTTTAAAGGGCGTTTCGAGGTATTTCAGAGTAATTTCAGGGCCATTTAACCTTCCTTTGGCATGACGTTGACAGCAGCTCGCTGACGTAGTGTACGGTTTGGTTCAAAAATGACCCTTATGCCAAGGAGGGTTGAGAGAATTAAGGGTGTTTCAGGAACATTTTAAGGGTGTGGGCAGGTGCGCTTCTGCGGGTTTATGAACTCTATTAAAGGCCTTATTTCAAAGGCGTTTTAATATGATTACGGAGGTTTTATGGGCGTTTCGAGGTATTTTAGGTCAAGGTCGTATCAAGGGGTTTCAAGAACACCTTTAATCAAAGGGTATTTCAGGGGCGTTTCAAAAGACATGTGATGGGGTCCCTAAAAATCTTCTAAAACTTCCTGAAATGCCCCCAAGATCCCCCTGAAATCCCTCGGATCTCATGTAACACACCTGAGAGGCTCCTAAACCCCCAAAAACTGCTCCGTAACGTTTCCGTAACGCATCTGAACCCCGCCCAAAATGCACTGAAACTTACTGGAATAGCTCAAAAATCCCCGAAAACCCCCTTGAACCCCTTGTAACACACCTGAGAGGCTCCTAAACCCCCGAATACTCCTTTATAACGCTTCCGCAACGCCACTGAATATCACCGGAAATGCTCTGAAACTTCCTGAAATGCCTCCAAATTGCCCCTTAAACCCCCTCGGACCCCATGTAACGCACCTGAGACGCTCTGAAACCCCCGAAAGCTCCTCCGTAACGTTTCCATAACGCCTCTCAATCACACCGGAAAATCCCTCTGAAATCCCCTGGGACCCAATGTAACGCATTTGAACCCCCAAAAACGCCTGCCTAACGCCTCCGAATCCCTCTAAGACCCACTTGGACCCCATGTAACCGTTACATGAAACGCACGTGAAAAACCCGAAAACGTACATGTAACGCCTCCGAAACCCGTCAAAAATCCTCTAAAACTCTCTGCAATGCTTTCGAAAACCCCCTCAGCCCCCTGAGATCACCTGGTATCCTGCGGAAACGCTTGGGACCCTCTGAAACTCCCATGTGACTTTTGCTCATCCCAGTAAACATCCCTTGGCCACCGTTGCAACAGTTACCGTCATCATTGAATATTCTTATGCACAATATTGGTTCTGAGAAGCTTTCCCTTTTTTTATGCAGGGCATAAAAAAGGTGCATAAATTAAAAGTGCATAAAAATAACATGCATAAATTGAGGTTTTAGTGTAGAAATTCTGCCACAAAGTGGCAATAGCGGACATCTTCTAAACGAAGTATTTCAATGGGAGTTTACTGCACCTAGTCCAGCACTAATTCTCGGCACCAGTGCCGAACTTTCTGCAAAAACAAATGGGGAATCACTTCAGCACCCATCTTTATGCTGACGAAATGCACCCGGCTGCGTGTAAAAGTTGTTTTGAGCACTTGTGCGGCTTTAGAGTGAACGTGTAGCTTATTGACTGTGGATCTCGTTGCGGAAATGTAGCAGGAGATGATTATCTACGGAAGTGCTTTTGGAAAATATGTGGCTAGTGATATTTTGATTTGTTTTGCTGTGAGGTGGCGGGAACTGACGCAGGTGCCCAAGTAGTCCGAAACCCTACTAGAAAATCTGTATGATGTTTGTTATGTCAATGAACTGCCGAAAATTTGGACGATCTGATTGAAGCCATGCCTTGACTTCAGAGAACCGTAGATGGACTACAATGAGAATAATTTGCACGAGGAAAACAATGATTAGCTCCAGAAATCAATAATACACCGAACAGAAGTAAGTAAATTCTGAAGTGTAGAATTAGCTCTAAGTTAAAATACACATTAATAAAAACAAAAAAAAAAGTAAGTAAATTACTTGAATACAGTAAAAAATTTTGAAAACGACGTATAATCAATGGTGTAGCAGTGATTTTACGTCGTTTTCAAAATTTGTTACTGAATAGATTCCTGAGTACCGTAAACCGGGGTCAAATTGATCTCCGGGTCGAAATTGATCATACGTTTTTCCGTTAGATAAAGTTTGTTTTTAATAGTTTTTTCACATGTATCCTTTAGTATAGGATTCCTACATCACGATACTTGGAAGAAAACTATGTAAAGTATGCTTGAAATAACTGAAAAACGTCTGATCAATTTCGACCCGGAGATCAATTTGACCCCGGTTTACGGTACCCGGGATGACCTGGTTGAAGTCAGGCCTGAAATTCATTGAGCTGTAGATAAGCTGTTATCACATGTTTTACCTATGCGAAACCTCTGTGAACTCTGTGAACCTCTGCGAACTACATAAACTAATATTATTAGCGGCGTCAGTCGTTTAGGTGTCTCGTAAGCCTCGGAGTGTGGGTTCGATTCCCGCTCCAGTAGGCGAAAACTTTTCGTCAAACGGAAAATTCTCCACTGGACTACTGAATGTAATATGTGTTGTCCGTTGTCAAATGTTAGTAATGTTCAGTCTGTAGAGGCCGCAAGGTCGAATACGGTGTAATTGTCTTTTTTTTATTATATCCTGTATCAACA
>NC_085136.1:129233316-129256315 GCF_035046485.1 Aedes albopictus | reverse complement strand
GAAATTTTCACTGGAAGTGGTAAAACTGTAAAATGTCATGACATTTTTTCCGTGACATTTCACATCCCTGACCTCAACATTTCAAAAGGGCGTAACTGCTTTTTTGAAACAAAACGTTTCTTCCAGAGCTGCAGCAGGAAGCAGCACATGTGGAACGTATTTCATTGCTCTCAAGCAATCCATTATCGGAAAGAAAGCAATACGTTTGTCTACGTTTCTGTGAATTACGTGTGAAATGTAAAATACGATTCACAACTTTGACAGAAGCTGACGCATCTATAAATGCAGTTATGTATTTTTGAAATGTTGATACCGAGATATCAAGAAAACTCCTTCAAAAGATCATTAATAAACTTGTGTTAGAGTTCCCGAAGCAACTTGGGCCTGAATTTCCAGAGGAGCTCGTAGAGAAATTCCTAAAAGTAATCCCAGTTGAACTCCTATAGAGATTCCCAGTGGAACTCTTAGAGGAATTTCTGGTAAAACTCCAAGCTTAATTCCCAGAGGATTTTCTAGAGGAATTCCCAATGGAATTCGTATAGGATTTTTATTTTATTTTATTAACGTGCATTTTAACTCAAAGCTAATTCTTCTCTTACCTAAAAAAATCCCGATTAAACTCCTAAAGCAATTCCCAGTGGAACTCCTTCAGTCGTTTCAGAATTCTCGGTGAAATTACTTCAGGAATCCAGGAATTCATTAAGGATTTTCTTCAGTGATTTCTTCTGGTGATTTTCCAGATATTTCTTCAGAAATTTCTCCAGGAATTACTTCAGGAGATTTTGTAAGAATTCTATCAAGACTTTTAGGAACATTTCTTTTCCCGCTAGAAAATACCTCGATAATATTCGCGAAGAATTAACCCTCGAGTGATCACGCCATTGTATTTTGTACATCATGTTGAAAAAATCTCGCTTATTGTACTCTGCATTAGCGTGGTGTTAACGAAGGTGGCTAACCGCGCGAGTAATAGAAGGTTAACCTTGACATTAGGGTGGCCCACACTTATATGAAAAACAAAATTTTTGAAAAATGCTAAGTTTGACCTCCTGGATCAGTTGTTTTCAGCTCCCTGAAGCTACGTACATAATTTGAGCTAGGTGGCGCTATAAGCGTTCAATAATCAAACCCTTTGATATTATTGTAGGTGACTATATGCCAAGTAACTTTGTCGAAGACCGCAAAGTGATCCGACGTCTGTGCAAAAAGTTATACCCTAGGCAAAACATTATTGTTGATTTTCCAGTACATGTACAATGTATGTAAAGGATCAATAATGTAATCTCAATACTTCCTCACTTTTCCTAGGGTATAACCGAAGACTACTTTATCAAGAAGACATGCAACTTTGTTATTTTCCCATACTAACGGCAAGCGTCACCGACGGCACCGCCGCCTGGCGAGCTAAGGTGGTACCTTTGTGTAAAACTGTAAGAGTGTATTGGTGCGAGTATGAAAATTTACACACACTATTATGAATAGTGCCTTCATCCGGGGTGGCGCTGCTAGCAGTGACTCCCGATTTTCAGCAGTGTTTCAAGTCTTCTCGATAATGTGGTCTTCGGTATATCTTTTTTCGCATACGTCGGATCACTTTGCAGTCTTCTACAAAGTTGTTTGGCATATAGTCACCTACAATAATACCAAATGGTTTGATTATTGAACGCTTATAGTGCCACCTAGCGGCAAAATTCGAAAACATAAGAGTTCTGTTTACATTTGGCCCCGTTTTCCCATATAAACTTCAAGCTCTTTGAGCGCCCCCTTTGGCTTAATCGATTTTGCTCGAATTTTGTACATAGTTTCTGGGAGTACAAAACAACTGATTCAGGAGGTAAGACTTTATCCTTTTCGAAATTTTTGTTTTTCATATAAGTGTGGGCCACTTTATTTGACAGCCTACCAAGTATTTCTCCACATCCCAGGAGAACTTACAGAAGAAATCCCTGTTGGAAATCCTAGAAGAATCACCAGGATCTCCGGGAAAACATATACGGCAGATCTTGAAAAAATCCAGTAGAAATCCAATGTGCAATTCCTCGCGAAATTTCCTGTACAACTCCCAAAAGTATTTCTGCTGTTGCTTCATGAGGTGCTCCTAAAGAAACACCCGAATTCCTGGAAAAAATCTTGGTGCAAATACTACTGGGATTGGTGGTGAAACTTCTGGAGTAATAAAACTGCTAGAGAAATTCTCAGTTTTACTTCCGAAGAAATTCGTAAAAGAATTTCCGAAGGAACTCGTAGAAGATCTCGAAAAGGATTTGCCGGATGAATTCTTAAAGAAGTTTCCAGGAAGAACATCTAGATCTAGAGGAATTCACGGAGAAAATGCTATGGCAATCCCCGGAGGAACTCATAGAGGAATTTCCGGAGGAAATCCCAGAGAAATCCCTGGAAAAACTCCTAGATAAATTTCTTGGGGAACTCCTGGAAGAATTACATAAGGCACATCTAGAGAACTTCCCGGGTGAACTCCTAGAGAAATATTCGGAGAAACTCCTGGCGTGTCTCCCGTTGGCCATCACATTTGTTTTTCAAATTTGAGTTAACTCGATATTATCAATAATTCAGATCCAGAATATTTTTTAGGAGTTGCTCCAGGAATCCTGGAAGGATTTCTTCAGAAATTTCTCCAGGGATTCCTCCTAAAATTTCTTTAATGATTTCTGCAGCAGTCCATTCAGAGATTTCTCTAGGAATTCTTCCAAAGATTCCTTCAGGAATTCAACCAGAAATTTATCCAGGGAGCCCTCTTGAAATTCCACCACGGATTTCCTCAGGAATTCCTCCAGAGATTCATCCATGAATCCGTCCTTCAGCAATTTCATCCAGGAATCAATCCAGGGACTCCTTCAGGAACAACTCCTAGAATTTTTCCAGGAATAACCCTAGGATTTCCTCCAAGCATTTATCCAGGAATTGCTCCAGGAATATCTGCAGGAAATCCTCCAGAAAGTTCTCCAGAAATTCATCCAGGAACTCCCTCAGATATTCCTTCAGAAATTCCCCTAGGCATTCCTTCAGGAATTCCTTCAGGCATTCCTTCAGGAATTCCTTCAGGAATTCCTCCAGGCATTCATCCGATATTCCTCCAGGCAATCCTTCAGGAATTTCTACAGTTATTTCTTCAGGAATTCCTCCAGGTCCAAGCATTACTCCAGGAGCTCCTCCCGGATATACCCCAGGAATTCGGTTAGGAATTTCTTCAAGAGTTCTTCTTGGAATTCTTATTGAAATTCTTCCATGCATTGAAATTCTCCAAGAGTACCTCCAATGATTTCTATGAATTCCACCACGAGTTCCTCAAGGGATTTCTTCATCAACTTCTTCAGGGATTCCTCTCAATAACCCTCGAGAGATTTTTTCACGAATTCATCCAAGGATTCCTCCACGAATTCTTCCAGGAATTTCTCCAAGAATTCCATCATGGACTTTTCCACGAATTTCTCCGAGGATTCATTCAATAATTTCTCTAGGGATTTCTCGATTTCTCCCAATAATTCCTCCTAGAATTCCTATAGGATTTATCTAGGAACTCCTCCAGAAAATCCTCCAGGGATTGCCTTCAGAAACTCCTCTAGGTATTTCTCCAGCAATTCAGGAATTCGGGCATTCATCCAGACATTCCTCAAGGAACTCCTCTAGGTATTCCACCAGGAATATATTTTAATCCAGGGATTCCTCCAGGAATTTCTCCAGAGATTTCTTCAGAAATTTCTCCAAGGATACCTCCCGAATTTCCTCTGCGGATTTCTGCAGGAGTACATCCAGCGATTTCTCTAGGAAATCTTCCAGAGATTCCTTCAAAAATTTATCCAGAAATCTCTCCTCTTGGAATTCTACAAAATTTACTCCAAGAATTCCTCTAGGGATTCCCCCAGAAATTTATCCAGGAGTTCCTCCAAGAATTGATCCAGATCCTGTAGGTATCCAGGGACTTTCCTGGGAATTCCTCCAGGCATTATTTAAGCATCTTCCTCCGTTTTTTTTCTCCAGGAATGATTCCAGGAGCTCCTTTAAGTGGAGTTCCTTCAAGAATTTCTCCAGGAATTCCAACATAAATGTCTTCAGGAATCGCTTCACGAATTCCTCCCGGATATGTTCCAGAAATTCCTCAAATAATTCCTCCACGGAATCCTCCACGTCCAAGATTCATTCGGGTATTCCTCCAGGAATTCCTCAAGTGATTTCTTCAGTTTTTTTTTTCAGAAACTCCTACCAGAATTCTTCCAGGGATTTCTCCAGGAATTCATGTAGGAATTATTTCAGGAATGCATCCAGGGATTCCTCCAGGAATTCCTCCTTTGATTCCTCCAAGGATTTCTCTTTGAATTCGACTACGGATTCCTATAGAAATTTATCCAGGGATTCATCCAGTAATTCGTCCAGGGATTCCTCCAAAAATCCCTTCATAAATTCCTCCATAGATTCTGCCTTCAATTCCTCCAAGGATTCCTTCAAAAATTTCTCCAGGGATCTATCCAGGTATTCTTCCAGGGATTCCTTCATGCATTTCACCAGGAATTAGACCAGAAATTTCTCGAGCGATTGCTCCAGACATAAATTCAGACATAAATCCAGTGATTTCTCCGCGAATTCCTCCAGAAGTTCCTCATGGGATTCCTCCGGGAATTCCTTTAGGAGTTCCTCCAGTAACTCCTCCAGAAATTGCTTCATGAATTCCTATATGATTTTCTCCAGGAATTACTCCCGGGATTCTTCCAGGAATTCCTCCAGGTATTTTTACATAAACTCCTCCAGGAATTCCTTTTGTGATTCATTCCAAAATTGCCCTCGTAATATCTTCACGAAATACTCAGAAACTCCTTCAGGAATTACAAAAATGCATCTATCATATTTTCGCACATTTCCAAAGAATTTCTGCAGGCATACTCCAGGAATTCCCGCAGATTTTTTATTTTTTTCAAATATTTCCAGAGAAATTACTCCAGCAATTTGTATTGGAATTCTCTAAGATAGTTTTATAGGGATTCTTTTTTCTTTCTCTTAGAAATCCTTCAAGAAGTTATCCATGGATTTCTCCAGGACTACTCCAGAGGTTTTTGGAGGAGTTTTCTGGGGATGTTTTGAGAGTGATCCTTTCGAAAGTCCGTCAAGGATTCCTCCAATAATTTGTCAAAGGTTTTTTTTTTTCAGAAATTCTCCCAGGAATGCTTCCAGGGTTTCCTCCATCAATTGCTTTGGGCAGGGTCGTAAAATGTCACGAAAATGTCATGAGAAAATGTGATGGAAAAAAATGTCATGAAAAAAAATGTCATGACATTTTCCAGTTTTTCCATTTCCGCTTGTGAATATAAACCGTTCATAATGCTGATAAGTTATGGTAAAATAACGATAATAAACATTTCTTGCTGAGGGCAGTGGAATTGTCAAAAAACCTAATGACATTTTTGTGGCATTTTACAACTCTAGCTTTAGGACCTATCCTATCCCCCCCCCCCTGACCGAAAATCTGGCTACGCTCTTGGCTGACCCCCTGTGCAACGTTACGCAGAATGGCCCTACCTGCAGCTGTGGTGTGCTTAGGCTAGGCGAAGCGAAAGAGAAAAGAACATTGACTATAGTTCGAACTGAAATGTTCAATACAGTTGTATCCTTTCGTTAATAAACACGTTTATAGTTTTGCGGTGTTGTAGCATTATTTTCCCCGGTCGAATTCCTATTTTCCAAGGCGAAAGTGAGCTCAGTTAGTAAACGCCCTTGGAAATAGAATGTTTGGTTCAACTCTGCCTTTGAGGCAGATATTAATAAAAAATATGGAACGATGCGGAAAGTATACTATGAACCCACAAACCAACAAAGATATCAAAAAGCTCCCAAAGGGTTAACCAAACATGCCCTTCCACGCCAAAAATGCCTCTATCAAGCATCCAAAGTAACCGATTCTCATTTCACAAGTTCGTTGCGATTGCTATTCGCCCTCTATTGGCGAAGCAACTGCCATGCACCCATATTATCGACAGTTCTACGTTTCACACTGCTGGCTGGTACTTCTCCCATCGGGACCATCTGCTGTTCTCCTTATTAGCGTCGTCGTCGCCCGCCATCATTCCGAGGGATAAAAGCATGCAAATTAACCGCAAACCACGGCCAACAAGAACCAACTCAGGCCACACACAGCTTGTGAGTTGTCCAGGAAAGAACCCTTTTCTCCATACTTCGCCGCACTCCGTTTGAGATTGTTTGTTTTTCTCAGTCATCTCGCATCGGAGGGCGGAAAGTTTCGCCACCCACCCACCTAATTCGTTCACCTACTACAACGCAGATGACAGTGCCTTCCTCGAAGGCAGGATGAGTCCCTCCGCTGTTGCACAGCACAGGAATCGGGGCTTTTTCGCATTCCGGGGTGCGGGTGGCTCGGGATCGATCGCCACAGAAGTCGTTGTCGCACAGGAAGGAAAAAAAAAAAAAGTATAGAAATAGAACGCAGTTTTTATTTCGCACTAGAGATTGCGGATAACGCAAACAGTTCCGGTGACTTCTTTGAAAATAGACAAGATGAGCCGTAAAGATATCGTTTTAATTTAAAGATGGGTTGGGACCAGCGTATCAAGATTGTGCCCTACATTATTTTGAGGTAAAAATGTGAAGGTATATCTCTAAGGACATACGAATCATTGACGCAAGATTAGTAGGCACTGTCTAAGGGATAACAACGAATTTGTTGGTTTAAGTCTTCAATTTCAAGAGTATAAGGGAAACTTTGGAAAATATTCCAACGATTTTTCCGTTGTTTCGCTGTCGTCCAAAAATTTGGAATCAATTTTATAGGCCCATATCTTCGCCAATTTGCGTCTGATTTCAAATCTCAAGGTTTCTTCGAAAGAATTAAATTTGTCTGGGCATTCAATTGCAGATTCCTTTGAAAAATCCACAAAAAAATTCTGAAATTTCTCCGAGTATTCGGCCTAAACTCTCTTCATGGATTCATTCAAAACATCTTCCATGGGTTCATTCGGAAATTTTCTTCAGGGATTTTTTTGAAAATTCCTCCTCTTCTACAAATTTCACAAAAAAAAATCTTTTAAACCATCTTACATACTTCTGAAACTCCTGCATTTTTGCCTTTCTCGTTCACCAAAGTGAACTGAAAGGCTATATGTTCACTCAAAATACGAATTTTCGATAGAAGGCTCTTAGGGTTGAGTCACATGTACCAATCAACTCAGCTCGACGAATTGAGATGATGTCTGTGTGTATGTATGTGTGTATGTATGTATGTCTGTGCGCAAAATAAGTTCACTCACTTTTAAGGCACTTCCCATGTAATCCGAATTTTTCAGATAACAGCTCGAACCGAACCGGAATTTTACCGCATTGTTTGCTATTAAAAATGGTCTGGATCGGTCAAAGCGTTTCGGAGTTATGACCATTTCAGTGATCCGGACCAGCACCGGTAGAATTGGCCGTATATAAAACTGAACCAAGCCCTATCATGCGACGCATCGAACTGCGGCGATTTTTGTAACCTTCAGCATGGTTGACGAATTTTGTGCGGAAATCAACACTGGAGACCAGAAATTCCACGATGTCGACCCAAAGATTCAAGATGGCTACCTAATATTCAAGATGGCGATTCACGATTCAAGATGGGGGTTGTTTAATGGTGTTTTGGCCCTAAAACCATGCAATATAGGTATTTTTGGTATGGAGAAGATGTCCGGAGTCCAAAACTGGCGATCAGAATATCCAAGATGGCGGCCTAAAATTCAAAATGGCGGCTTTTTAATAAAGTTTAGGGCCTCTAGTTTGGTATGAGGAAGTTGTCCGGAGTCCAAAACTGGTGACCAGAATATCCAAGATGGTGGCCTGTTTAATGGAGTTTTAGGCTCTTAAACCTAGACCTGTGTGCCGACTATATTTTGCTCGGCGGCGGCGTGAGGGCCATTTTTGACCGGCGGCGGCGGCGTCATCGGCGTCACGCCGGTGGCAGCTTTCGGTGGCGGCGGCGGCGGCGGCGTGGATCGGCGTGACCAAAATTTGACCATAATGTCAACATTGGCAAAGTAAAGAAAGTTGTCAAGTTGTCTAGAGCGTACTCTAGAATTTGTAGTCTGAGCTTTTTGATGACCATTGATAACATAAGCTAATAGGTTTGAATGAACGCCTTTTAATTTCTGTTCGGGTCCGTCAATGCGACCAGTGACTAGAACTATTTTGGCATTACTCGTATCCATAGTGCAGCATGCATTACTTCATTGCAAATGAATAGTAAATATCGATTTTGCTACAGTTGTTGTTTTCTTAGAACCTTCAGAAGCTATAAAATTCGATAATAAGGTTGCACTATTTACACTAAGGAATCTCCGAATGATTTCAGGGAGGAATCTGAGAAGGAATTCCAGGAGGAGCCTTAAAGAAACTCCAGGAGGAATCTATGAAGGAACTTCTGGACTAATCTCTGCAGGAACTACTGTATGAACCTCTGAAGAAACTGCTGCAGGAATCTCTGGTGATTCAAGAATCTCTCTTAGAGATTTTTCTGCAAAAGTTCTGAAGAAATTTATCGTTGGAATTTTCGAGGAATTTCAGAAGGAAATCCAGGAAGAATCACGCGAAGGAATTCCAGGAGGATACTCCAAATTAATTCGAGCAGGAATCCCAAGGGAATTACAGCAGGACTTCCTAAAGAAATTACAGAAGGAATACCCGAAGGAATTTCAGCGTGAGCTTCTTAACGAATTCGAGAAAGAAACCCCCTAAGGATTTCTATGAGGAATCAACGAAAAATATCCAGGAGGAATCTTTTAAGGAAAAATCCCTGAGAGAATTCTAGAAGGAATTGCCGAAAGAATTTCACGAGGACTCCTACAAGGAATTTTAGAGGGAATTCTCAGCAGGACTTCTAGGAAGGATCCGCCTAAGCAATTCTAAGAGGAATCCCCGGAGGAATTTCGTGAAGCATCCCCGTAGTAATTGCAGGTGGAGCCTCCAAAAAAAATCGAAGAGGAATCACCGAAGTAATTCCAAAAGGATAGAGGCCTAGGGCAAAGGGTATATTTGGCATAAGGAAGATGTCCGGAGTCCAAAAATGGCAACCAGAATATCCAAGATCACGCACTTAAATTCAAAATGGCGGCTAAATTTTTTTTTTCAAGAGTTTGAGGCTCAAACATCGAAAGCCAGATAGACGATATGACTTCTGGTGCTATGAAATGGATTTTTGTCAAATGCATGAAAGTTCGATATTCTTCAACATGGCACTTGAGTTTTGTAACACCCGTCAGGACGCGCGCCGTTGTAAAAAGTACAACACTATCAGAAAACCTCGCTCGTTGTATACAGTACGAGCGCGATGCAGTTTCAGCTGCTTGATGGCGCGCGTCTTGAAAGGTTAAATGGGCTTGCGAAGGCATGAGAAAGGTGCCATCGCCGCTAAGTGGATTAATAAGGTTTTTTTTTCAAAAAATATCCAGGAAGTTGAGTAGAAATTTCTCCAGGAATTCTTTCGAAAAATCGTTCAGAGGTTCTTTCAGAAATTTCTTTAGACAATTTTTCGGAAATTTCTCCAGAGATTCCTTTAATAAAACTTTCAGCGAAGCCTTCAGAAACTATTCCAGATTTTTTTTCAGAAAATGTGACAAAAGTTCCTAAAAAAATTGTGCTGGAGTTACTCAAAGGTCTATTCTCACAGCAACTTTCAATTTCTACAGAAATTCCATTCACAAAGAGTTGTGTAAAAAAGTTGTGTATAAGTTTCTGCACAAATTCTTTCAGGGATGTCTTAAGAAAGTCTTTCTGAGATTTATTCTATTTTTTTTGTTCGAGACTATTCTAGTTTTTTTTCCGAAACATCCTTTGGAAATTTCTTAGAGCTTTCTCTCAAACGATTTTCCAAGGATTTATTCCACAATTTCCTTCGGGGTTTGCTGTAGAAATTGCCCCATGGTTTTTTTTTCTGTGTTTCTAAATTTTTGTCAGAAATTTTTTCTGGGATTTTTAAAGATCTTTTCAGGAATTTTCCGCAGATATTCCAATAGAAACACCCCTAGTGGTTCCTTCACAATTTTTTCGAGGGATTCTTTCAGAAAATCTCACATGTTTTTATTATAAATTCAACTCATAATTTCTTCAGAAATATCTTCGAATTTTCCTCCAGAGATTTCTTTGCATATTTCGCCAATGATACTTTGTAAAAAATTTCCACAGATTTTTCAAAAATTCTTCCATGGACCCTTGCTGAAGTCGATCCAAAATCTCCCAGTGATTCTTGAAGAAATTGTTTTAGGGACTTCTTTGGAAACTCCTCATAGACTTACTTTAAAAAACCATCCAAGAAATCCTAAAGAAATTCAGTTCCTTGGGTATTCCTCTATATATTTTTTCAGAACTTCCTCCAAGATTTCCTCTAAGCGTACCTCTAGGAATTTCTTCATAGATTGCTCCGGGAATTCATAATAAAATGTTTGGAATTTTATAAGAGGATTTCTCCAGGATTTTTTTCCAAAAATATCTCAAGAGGTATTGTTGGGTATTCCACCAGGCAGGCCTGGATTAATGATTGTAGGGGCCCGGGGCTGGAGCGAATGTGGAGGCCCCTTACAGCTGCAAATGCGAGAGCAAAAAAAATTTGTTCTTTGTTTTTGAACAGTACTTGAGGAAAATCAAAAATAAAGTTAACGTGTAGCAAACATAAACGGTGTTTGAGAGGGCCGTGCGGACCGGGGCCCTGGCCCCCGGTTCTCCCTTGGATCTGGCCCTGCCACCAGGCCAGGGGTTTCCATGTGTGTCTTCGGATATTTCTCTTGGAATTTTTTCAGAAAATCCATCCATGTCTTCTTAAAATATTCCGTATTTTTTTCAGAATTTTTTTCAAGAACTCATTTAGAATTTTCTACAGTTTTTAATTTCCTTCTGAAATTTCTTCATTTGGAAATATCTTCAGAGACCTCTTCAATAATCCTAGAATAACTTCAGAAATTTCAGCAGGGATTTCTTCAAAAGTTGTTCCATGGATTTTTTCAGAAGATTCTCTCAAAAATTCCTCCATGGGAATGTACTTGTGAAGGGGCGCTGAATTCGGGGAGCCTTGGCTAACTTGCTCTGAGTTTACCATGAAAGCACTGGAAATAATTTATCACACATCTTGTCAGTAATCTGCCGAAGCATTACACTGAACTTTTTATGGAATTTGCTACAAATTTTAGAATTCAATCAGCTGAGTACACGTCAAGATAGTATAAGGCATATACCAAAAATATCAGGAATATATTAGAATTCTGAGGAAGTCATAAAAAATCTTGGAAGAAGTTTGTTAGAACAATTTATTGGTATGAAGTGCTCCGCGTGTCAAAAGGCTGAAAACTCCTGGATTATAAGTTATCATACATATGCAATACAAACTGCAAGTTTCATACACGCAAAACAAGAAAAGCTACCAAAAATTGAGATATGCCTTTTGTACCAATTTATGTATTAAAAACGTACAGAAAATGTGTCAAATCATAATCCATTCGTTGTATTAAGATGCGCTACACGGTTCCATAGCTTCCATACCACTACACACAAACACCTCCATTCAAACCCGAGAAGTTAAACCGGGTTGCGTCTAAAAATAACTTTCGCTTCGCTGCTGAGCTTCGCGTCCTATTGTCTACATGGAATTTTCCACTTGCAAACAGCAACCAGCTGGATGCGGGCTTTTCAGTGCACAATGGGTCTAGAGTCGTATTTACGAAGACAAAAATGTTTCTGCCAAGTTCTGTCATTTTTTTTTTCATTATTGTGAAATGATTACGGTCAATCAAGTGTGGCTTATCCAAAAATCTGCTTATTAATTATTCTCTATACAATATCAGAATGTTTTACAAAGTTATAACAAATTTACAAAAATAAAACATTTGATTGATTTGTCTTTATTCAAGAGACTTTCAGCCCTCGGATAAAACATTCGAATCATTAGAACTTTTCAAAAAGTTTTCAATAAATTGCAACTTTTTTGCCTTTGGTCATATTTTAGTCGAGTCCAATGATACATGAAGACCAATACATTAGTCACAAACTTTCAAAATTTAATTTAATTCGGTTCGCTTAGTCCTAAGGTACAGTAATTTGATAAACGGAAGTCAAAAACTAGATATAGATAGAAGGGCTCTAATTTCGTGTAAAGTTGAATAATCAATCAAGCCCAAATTTGCACCAATTAAATCAAACTCATTGAGAAACAAGTAATCAAAATTTGAATAGTTTTGGTGGACTTTATAAAAGGATACAACTGAAAAATTTTCGTCCTCGTGTTTTCTCGCGTTATCCGTCATATTTTTTCTAAAGTTTATCTAATGTGAAAATTTATTTATGTGATATTTATTTGGCTGTGTATTGGAAAATCATTATTGAAAAAGTGTCATTTGATGATGAAAAGTTGTCACCAAGTTGTGTTTGTTCTCATTTTCCGGGCAGCGGAGATCCGTCGAAGAGCTGCAGTTGGTTGTGCGGGGCGGTTTGCGAAGAAAGTGAAGGGAGTGTATCGTTCCGTCGTGCATCCGGGTGTCAGAACAGTCACGATCAAACAGAAAACTTCTGTGACAAAAAGGGCGGTTGATTCTGGACTTCCGCTGCACATTTGATGCATGTTTGCCAGTGGTCTTGAAGGAAATGTGCTGTTGTTCCCCAAATCCTTCCGGTATAGAGAAACGAGATACATACGAAGAGTGCACCAGTTTCGCCCCGTTTTGATTTTAGATCTAATGGAAGACTCTCGGTATTTTCATTTCGCGATTCCTTAATGTGTCAAACTTGAAAGCAGGCAGAAGTTTCGAGTGAAATTTCGATCAAACCACATTGGTCGGGCTCCATACAAACGGGCGGCCAAAACTCTCAAAAAACGAAATTGATATTTTTAAACTTTATTTCACCTTATAACAAAGTTAATGTACTGTACTTTTATGTTTCTTAATTAAAAGCATACCAGCTTTTGTATTTCAATGACATTTTCACTGCCAAAGTGGCCTAAGTCATGAAATTGAAAAATGAATTATTCGAAAAAAGTAAAATAATAATATTTTGAGAATGGAATATATATGTTTTAAGTTATCCAGCATATGAAAGCTTGTTATTGGACTGTTTGAATGCACGTATGGTGCAAAACTAATATGTCACAAAACTTTTCAAATTTTCATATATTGTACCTTAGAAATTTTGGTAATTTTGAAGTTAAAAAACGGTTCGTGTCGTCGCGTGTCGCCGCAATTTAGAACAGTACATCTTGAACATCATGCTTAGAGCTGCCTAAAAACGTTTAAATATTTTGCAGAAATTTGCAGTTTTTTAAATTAGAGCTATTTAAAGAAGTCATGTTTTTTCATATATTTTACGTTATTTTTCCATTTTTTACTGAAATAAAATTTATCTTTCCACATTTTTCACACGTTTTGAACAAACTTGATTGGATTTGATCGAAAGATGATCATTTATTTAAATTCGAATTGATTTTCTAACAAAAAACGCAAAAAATATGGGGTTTACTGATTTTCGCCGTTTTTGAAATTATTGAAATTACGTAATTTTTGAATACCCCTTTTTAAACACTAAAAATACTATATAACATATCTGGGCAACCTATAACTTTGATTAAACACATAAAAAGAGTTTTGGCCGAACTCTATATTTTTCCGATCATTGTGCAAACGTGTGATGTGATCATTTCCAAGTTGTCATTCAAATGGAATCACCTATTAACGTTGGGCCCTTGGACGTACGAAAAATCACTTTTCAAGCGGATCTACGGCTGGAATGCTCAAATTCGGTGAGAGCGTTTCATGCTTCTATTATTATTATGTAACTTTTCTCAACAATATTATTCATTTTATCTCGGAGCTAATAATCCAGTGGCATAATTCATACTTAATTCCAGACCATTCCCGCACCAAACTCCCAACTCCTTTCTATTTACGAGAGCGTCGGTGAGTCGCTGGCTTCTCGATAAATAGATATCATCCCTTCCCATCCACATAATGTGTTTCTTTTCGTTTCAGAGAGCGATCAATGGCGCTTAAGCCTAGGCTTGTTAGCCAGGACACAGTGAAAATGCCTGTGCCCCATCCCTGAAGAAAAAAGGCCAATGGAATGACAAAATCTTTAAGCTACGTCACTCCCAACGTATGTGATTAAATATACTAAACACTTACACTCACACATCTATGTACATGATCTACCCAATTACACTTACACAATCTGAATCTCGTCGCATCACTGTCTTATAGTGATTCCCAAATCAACCCATTCCAAATATCCAACTCCTTGACACCTATGGGGGCGCCGGTGAGTCGCTGGCCTTTCGTAAAGTAGGTGTCATATCATCACATCCTTTCCTTTCCTCGTAACGGAGAAGATGGGCGTGGCCGGCAATGGAAGTTCTCATGTATTTTTGCTTCAACCTCTAATTGGACAGCTGTTCCTTCCCAAATAGCATTCCATAAGCAATTAGACTAGGAGTATTAAAGATTTAACATGACAACTTTCAGTATGCAATCTACGAATTACTCCGTTACCACGCAACGCAACGCAACGCAACTTTATAAAAGGATACAACTTGCTAAAAATGTTTTAGGCAATTTTTAAAACTTAGCATGATTTTGTATATACCACTAGGCGGTGCTAGAGGTCAAGCAAATTTTAAATTTAATATATCTCAGAATTCTGGTCACTTACAAAGTTGGTGTCTTTGACAATGTTGTTTGGTAGGTCAAGAGCTTACAGTTAATGGTCCACTTGTTTCGAAATTTTGCCACAAGGAAGCGCAAGTTACACATTTGCAAAATTATGGAAATGAATGTTTTTTTTTTCGTAAAGCAATCAAAAAGCTGTAATTTAGTTTTCTTTGAACATATTTAAGTCAAGTCAAATGTTTTTCAAAGAGCTATATATTAGTCATAAATGTGCAAAATTTCATTTCATTCTATTATTATTATTTCAAATATATTCAGCAAGCTGTAACTTTTTCAATAATGCACCAAATATTCAAATTTTTCCTGCCAGTAAGCTATAAACGGTACAAATTTGGGCTCGATTGGATAACTTTACAAAATTGGAGCAACTCTAATAAAGTAGTTCATATTTGAGTGTTCTTCGTTTAACACCTATGTGCCTGTGCCTCATTTTGCACCCTATTTCAAAACTTTAAAAATCTGATTCTCAGCCGTTTCTCAACGAAAATTTGTGAAATTTTGACAGTTGATCACAAAATCCTTCTAGTTTATGGAACCGGTATCATGGTTCCGATTTTTTCCGTTGTTCCGGATTTATGGCCGTGGGTACTGGGGTAACCTCCTTATCAGATAGAGGTGCAACCTATAATTCGCCTTCGAAAACTAGCTTGCGGCATTCCAAACTTCATGATTTTGCAAAACAAGAGTATTGGAGCATATTTTAAGAGATGCTGAATACATTGGCCACTTCTCCGGATGTTCCGGAAACCTGGTGCCCTCAGGGAAGTGGCCACTTTCTGACCAGTTCTGAAACCTAGCTTGCGACATATCAAACTTCACGATTTTTCAAAACAAGACTATTGGTACATGTTTTGAGAGATTTCGGATACACTGGCCACGTCTCCGGATGTTCCGGAAACCTGGTGCCCCCAGGGAAGTGGCCACTTTCGATCCAGTTCTGAACCTTAGCTTGCGACATATCAAACTTCATGATTTTTCAAAACAAGACTATTGGTACATGTTTTGAGAGATTTCGGATACACTGGCCACGTCTCCGGATGTTCCGGAAACCTGGTGCCCCCAGGGAAGTGGCCACTTTCGATCCAGTTCTGAACCTTAGCTTGCGACATATCAAACTTCATGATTTTTCAAAACAAGACTATTGGTACATGTTTTGAGAGATTTCGGATACACTGGCCACGTCTCCGGATGTTCCGGAAACCTGGTGCCCCCAGGGAAGTGGCCACTTTCGATCCAGTTCTGAACCTTAGCTTGCGACATATCAAACTTCATGATTTTTCAAAACAAGACAATTGGTACATGTTTTGAGAGATTTCGGATACACTGGCCACATCTTCGGATGTTCCGGAAACCTGGTGTCCCCAGGCAAGTGGCCACTTTCTAGCCAGTTCTGAACCTTAGCTTGGGACATATCAAACTTCATGATTTTGCAAAACAAGACAATTGGTATATGTTTTGAGAGATTTCGGATAAACTGGTCACATCTCCGGATGTTCCGGAAACCTGGTGCCCCCAGGGAAGTGGCCACTTTCTGATCGGTTCTGAAACCTAGCTTGCGACGTTTTAAACTTCATGATTTTGCAAAACAAGACTATTGGTACATCTTTTTAGAGATTTCGGATACACTGGCCACGTCTCCGGATGTTCCGGAAACCTGGTGCCCCCAGGGAAGTGGCCACTTTCGAACCAGTTCTGAACCCTAGCTTGCGACATATCAAACTTCATGATTTTGCAAAACAAGACTATTGGTACATGTTTTGAGAGATTTCGGATAAACTGGTCACATCTCCTGATGTTCCGGAAACCTGGTGCCCCCAGGGAAGTGGCCACTCTCTGACCAGTTCTGAACCTTAGCTTGCGACATATCAAACTTCATGATTTTGCAAAACAAGACTATTGGTACATGTTTTGAGAGATTTCGGATACACTGGTCACATCTCCGGATGTTCCGGAAACCTGGTGTCCACAGGGAAGTGGCCACTTTCTGACCGGTTCTGAAACCAAACATGCAACATATCAAACTTCATGGTTTTGCGAAACAAGAGTATTGGACCATGTTTCTAGAGATTTCACATACACTGGCCACGTCTCCGGATGTTCCGGAATTCTGGTGCCCCCAGGGAAGTGGCCACTTTCTGACCGGTTCTGAAACCTAGCTTGCGACATATCAAACTTCATGATTTTGCAAAACAAGACAATTGGTACATGTTTTTAAAGGATTTCGGATACACTGGCCACGTCTCCGGATGTTCCGGAAAGCTGGAGTCCCCAAATAAATGGCCACTTTCTGATCTGTTCTGAAACCTAGCTTGCGACATATCAAACTTCATGATTTTGTAAAACAAGGGATCTATTCGCCGTTTGTGTAAATTTTAGATACACTAGACTGCCCATAACTGCATAATTGTAACATTTGCATTTTTTGCCAATATTGAGTTAATACCGGGGATCATCTCCCATTCATCAGTACTTTCATCCACCCAAATGGACTTTATAAGTTTGTTCTGCAAAATGTGAAACAAATACCAAGTCGTTTTGTCTCATTAGCTAAAATTTATAAATGTAACCGCATAACAGTCACACTGGAAATAGACACTAGTGTCAAAGCGTGATATCAACCATATTTTGGTCTGATTATATTTTTTTTAATATTTGTCCAGCATACAAGAAGGGCTGTAGAAAATTTCATAGCAAAAGGATCAATTTTAAATTATTAACAAATTTTTGAAATATCGTTTCGTTCCCATACTAGCACATGTTGCAAACTTTAAACTCCATTTTCTACTATGCCTACTTTTGTCGAATGTGACTGTTATGCAGTTATGGGCAGTAGATGAATTGTTCACTTACCTGAAAATAGTTTATTGCAAGCATCTGTGGCATACATCTAAACAGTTTTCTCTTCTATTAGAATGTCTTTCGCAACAGCCTTTAACAGCAATAAATTATAAATTATTTGCAGGAAACCCCAAAATTGGTAAGGATGGTGGAGATTCATTAGATCTTATTCCTGGAAGCTATACATGTAAACGGCGGACAGACAGATATTCCGTGGCAATATTTTTCAACATTCTCGATATCTGCGCTCCCAATTCCTACATCACATTCCTTTTAGCGCTTTTAAGCTGGGCTTTCGAAGGAGTTTGCCGTAAATCACGTTAGGACGAGACAACAGGACTGCATCCTATATAATGGTGAAAAAAAAACAAAAGGTGTGATTATAATATCAATCTAAAGGAGTGTACATTATGTAAGTCGGCTGTTTGTTCATCATATTATCGAAATGTTAAATTGTACGCATGTCCGGATTGTATGAACGAACAGCCAGATATTCGGGAGCTGAAATACATACCGAAAAATATCAGAAGATGTTGGTACTGTTCACGCCACCGTGACGTGAAAACAATGATCAGTTGCCTCTATTGTAATCGTCCAGTGTGCGAAAGGCATTCTAATAAAAGAGAAAACTATCCCCAAGTAACACACTTGTCACCGAAGAGTCACGGCGGCGCAGGTTTATGTTGCGCAAAAGTCACTGTGACTTACTTCTAGCAAGTAAGTGTTTATTTGTTAGAAGTAAGTCACAGTGACTTCTGCGCAACAAAAACCTGCGCCGCCGTGACTCTTCGGTGACAAGTGTGTTACTTGGGTCTAAAAACTCCCTGGGCACCAGCTTTCCGGAACAACCGGAGAAGTGGCCGGTGCATCAGAAATTTCTAGAAACATGGTCTCCCTTGTTTCGCAAAATCATGAAGTTTGATATGTCGCAAGCTAGGTTTCAGAACCGGTCAGAAAGTGGCCACTTCCCTGGGGGCACCAGGTTTCCGGAACATCCGGAGATGTGGCCAGTGTATCCGAAATCTCTCAAAACATATACCAATTGTCTTGTTTTGCAAAATCATGAAGTTTGATATGTCGCAAGCTAAGGTTCAGAACTGGCTAGAAAGTGGCCACTTGCCTGGGGACACCAGGTTTCCGGAACATCCGAAGATGTGGCCAGTGTATCCGAAATCTCTCAAAACATGTACCAATTGTCTTGTTTTGCAAAATCATGAAGTTTGATATGTCGCAAGCTAGGTTTCAGAACCGGTCAGAAAGTGGCCACTTCCCTGGGGGCACCAGGTTTCCGGAACATCCGGAGATGTGACCAGTGTATCCAAAACCTCTCAAAACATGTACCAATAGTCTTGTTTTGCAAAATCATGAAGTTTGATATGTCGCAAGCTAAGGTTCAGAACTGGTCAGAAAGTGGCCACTTCCCTGGGGGCACCAGGTTTCCGGAACATCAGGAGATGTGACCAGTTTATCCGGAATCTTTCAAAACATATACCAATAGTCTTGTTTTGAAAAATCATGAAGTTTGATATGTCGCAAGCTAGGTTTCAGAACTGGTCAGAAAGTGGCCACTTCCCTGAGGGCACCAGGTTTCCGGAACATCCGGAGACGTGGCCAGTGTATCCGAAATCTCTCAAAACATGTACCAATAGTCTTGTTTTGAAAAATCATGAAGTTTGATATGTCGCAAGCTAGGTTTCAGAACTGGTCAGAAAGTGGCCACTTCCCTGAGGGCACCAGGTTTCCGGATCATCCGGAGAAGTGGCCAATGTATTCAGCATCTCTGAAAATATGCTCCAATACTCTTGTTTTGCAAAATCATGAAGTTTGGAATGCCGCAAGCTAGTTTTCGAAGGCGAATTATAGGTTGCACCTCTATCTGATAAGGAGGTTACCCCAGTACCCACGGCCATAAATCCGGAACAACGGAAAAAATCGGAACCATGATACCGGTTCCATAAACTAGAAGGATTTTGTGATCAACTGTCAAAATTTCACAAATTTTCGTTGAGAAACGCCTGAGAATCAGATTTTTAAAGTTTTGAAATAGGGTGCAAAATGAGGCACAGGCACATAGGTGTTAAACAGTTTTGTCTTCGCAAATACGGCTCTGGACCCATTGTGCAGTGTGGCGGCTGTATCGCTTCCATCACCAAGCCACGTTTGTGTTGATGATGATGGCTTTCAGCCTCTTGTCTATTCATGTGCAGTTATAGCCGTGCTGGTTAGAGCGCAAGCTACCGTGTATCATCATGATAGTGCCTCGGTTCGATTCCCGCTGTCGCCCGTTTTTCTTTTTAAACATGTATTGGTATTTGATGCCGCCGCTGCTGCCATAATCAGTCTAAAAATAGAACAAATAATGAGAAACCAGTGCGACAGAGCACACGCACACATGCGAAATTTTCCTTTTCCAGATTCTAGGAAGCCAATACAATTTTTGGTATACTGCCACCTACCAATTTTTGTATTTGCAAGGCCCTAATACAATATTTGTATATGTTTCATACCCAATTGTATTGGAATCTGCCAATCTCAGGTTGCGTGTACTGATTGGATATTAAACATTTTACTATACAAACGTATATAAAATCGAGGGTCTACTAAATCGAAGTGTACCTGTAGGCTCTACCCCATTTTGCATAATGCCATTTGGCATAACGCCGTTTGGCATAATGCCATTTGACATAGAGGTCATTTGGCATAATGGCCATTTGGCATAATGCTGTTTGGCATAATACGAAGAACAGCCTACTTGGTAAGAATGTGCATAATCCTTGTTATGTTAAATGGCCGTTATGCCAAATTGCCACTATGCCAAATGGCATTATGCGAAATGGGGTAGAGCCGTACCTGTATCGTGTGGCAGACAGGAAGATGCTCATTTCCTAAGGAAGCCAATGGAATTACTAAAATTTCCCGGAGGGACCAAAAATCAAACCCGCCTCCAACAGCATGGTTTAAATAACTAAAGATCAGGAATAGGCAAATTTGGGCAATAACGCACCGCACTACAAAATCAATCATTGCTTCGTATATGGACCCGTTGTGGACTGAACCACAAGCGTTCCCATTTATTACAAAACATAAACTATGCTGACCAAACGATGTAACTGTCAACTGCATAAAAAACTGTGTAGGTCCCCCTACCATTGTGCATAGTTTAGGAGGTTCTATAACATTTACCCGAAAACCATTTACCCGAAAGACATTTACCCGAATGACATTTACCCGAACGTCATTTACCCGAATACGACAAATACCCGAATGCGACAAATACCCGAATGCGACATTTACCCGAATGCGACATTTACCCGAATACGACATTTACCCGAATGCGGCACTTACCCGAAAAAAAAAAAATGTGTACTTGATCCCCATATGATTTGTCAATAATAAATATGTTATGGCCCGGTATCATCAGGCTTTGGTTAGACCTAATAGTCATCAGACTGAGTGACCATCAAGCACTCTGGTACAGGACTAACTGGCTGTCACAATGCTATTTTAATCAAAGGATTTTTGTTGATATTCTGCTCTTTTACGGCTCCATCCAATTAGCCCGAACGTCAATCCGAATCAATCAGGAGGTCGCCCAAAAAATGCAAAATTAGCTACTTATATACACGACCACAAACTGGCAGCCATACCGCAAGTATTATCCACTTCTTCTAAGATTTGCCTTCTTTTAAAAATAGGCTGTTCTTTCGAATTTACATTGTCCACCCGTAAACTGTTGATGAGTTGGTCGGCTGGTACTGGCTAAACTGGTAATTTCTCCATATAATGTATTCATTCTTTCCATAAGAGGTTACTTTTGCGAGTTGGAGTTGAAATGTTATTTAGTTAGTTGCGGACGAACTACTAACTCCATAGGAGACCCGTGAATCCATCTTTCTATCTATATCCTTTAGGGAACTATTATACATATCTATCGGGGTGATGACCCATTCGGGGAAATGGCTTTTGGAATAATGTCCTATACGAGGTTATGATGGCATTCGGAGTAAGGGGGTAGAGTTTCTTTAACAGACATAGTATCACTGTGTTGTTTGGTGGCCAAAGTATTACCTATCCTTCGGAGATTTTCCCTTCTTCTCTTCAAAGGCTGTTCTTTCGAGTTGCACTGCTGCATATTTTGTAGGCATTCGAACTACTAACTGCACAACAAACATTGTTGCTGTACAATAGAAGAATAAGTCAATCATAAGCTTAATTTTTTTTGCCGGGGCCCGTGGCGTAGTTGGTCACACGTTCGCTTCATATGCGGATAGTCATGGGTTTGATTCCCAGCCCCGGCACTTGCAATTTTTCATCAGTTGCTTTTCCCCCGAGAGCAACTGACACTGACCCTCTTCTGAGCCCCATGGCTCAAACGGACCCGGATACCTGGACATCGGCGAACTGCTACTCATAATGGACCCCCAATCGGACTGGGAAGGAACAACGGCCATCCATCATCCTTGTGCTCATCATTCTACTAGGTATAAAGTAGAAAAAGTGAAAGCAGCAGAAAGGCAACCAGTTCGATAAAAGTAGAATAGAATATAGGCGCTGTACAAAAGTGCAGCTGTCAATTGAAATTGCTCACGTAGTGCCCCAGTGGACAATAGAGCTGTAAATTAGGTTAAGTGATTAAGAATAAAAATAAAAAAAAGCTTAATTTTTGAAATTTTGATTGAATAAGCTGTTATTCAGCTACCATTATTGTTAGTTGGGATGCATATAAGTTTTGTCCTTGTTTCGATTATATGATGTTCTTTTAAATTACACTCTTATATGATTGAGTGATGGATTCCAAGTCTACATCTAAGATTTTTTCCTTTTTTTTAATAATGGGATGTTCTGTTTGGTGAACAATCTGCAAACTTTTCTGTCAAATATTATTTTCTAATGATATGTTGATTTTCCGAGGGCTGTTTCTAATCGTTTCGAACTAATGACACCTTGGCCTACAAACAGAGATTGCCCCTTCTTTAAATCATAAACTGTTCTTTGCTTATCAAAAGAACAGCATATGAATCAAAGAAGGGTAAATATCTAGAGTGAACGCTAACAGCGTTAACATAACAAATGTAAGCTGTAGTTATGAATTTTATTCAAGCATATGCCCTGTGAATTCCTATCGCGGATCATTTCAGGGAAAATTTGATAAAATGGGTTCTTGAGGAACATCAAAATGCTTTTCTGATCCACAATACAAAATAATACATGCACTTTTTTAAATAGAACAAAATAAGTGGACTTTATTTACAAAATCATAATTTGTGCATAATACTAAACTATTCGGGTAAATGTCGCATTCGGGTAAATGTCGCGTTCGGGTAAATGTCGCATTCGGGTATTTGGCATTCGGGTATATGTTACATTCGGGTAAATGGTTTTCGGGTAAATGTCTTTCGGGTAAATTGTTTTCGGGTAAATGTTATAGAATCGTTTAGGACTACATATACCCTAAAAACACTCTCGTCCGA